>NC_047669.1:73718175-73910764 GCF_011762505.2 Arvicanthis niloticus | reverse complement strand
AGCATGTGTGGTGGTCAGAAGTTGTCATTGCATGTCTTCCTCGATGGCTCTCTCACCTTAGTTTCTTGAGACAGAGTCTCACAGGGATTGAGCCCCTGAGATCTGCCTGTCTCCATCCCACAGTGCCGACCATCCAGATATGCGATATTGCGCTTAGCTTTTAGGTGGATGTTGGGGATCTGAACCCAGGTCCTCATGCTTGCCCAGCAGACCCAGCAGCCGCTTTACCCAGTAAGCCATCTATCTCCACAGCCTGACATCTCCATTTCTAAGCAATGCCAAGTGTCTCTGAGCTAATGAAAGAAGGGAAGGTGTGGGGGGAGGGGGAGGGGGAGGGGGAGGGGGAGGGGGAGGGGGAGGGGGAGGGGAAGGGGAAGGGGAAGGGTGAAGTAAGAGACTGCAGCTCTGCTGTTGAATAATCCCTAGTCAATCTGTTCCTGCTCCTTGGACACCATTTTCCCATTTTTAAAGACAAAGATCTGGCCTGAGCTCACGGGTCACTGCATAGAGTGCTTGCTTTGAGAGCACGGGAATCATAGTTAAATTCTCCGTAATCCACATATCTTAAAAGCCAGGCACTGTGGCAATGCTTGTAACCCCAGTGCTGTGGAGTGGAGACAAGGAGGTCTTTGGGACTCCCTGGCAGGCCAGACAGCCTAACTGGAAAGTTCCAGACAATGACAAATCCTGTCTAAAAAAAAAAAAAAAAAAAAATGTGGGCAGTACCTGAAGTGCAGCAGCCATGTATACATGTTCACATGTGCTCACCTACATACGTGCGCACGCAGGCACACGCACGCACACACACACACACACACACACACACACACACACACGGTGGGGAGGGGTAGAGAACAGGGATTAAAACACTGATATACTTAAACACCCTGGGCGCCCAATAAAGTGAGCTATTATTGTCATTATCAGTAACAGCATTTACTCTCCCAAACCTGAGCCCATCCGAGCAGACAATTATGGAATTTAGGGTACTTTTTAACAAGCCTCAATTAGTGTGATTTTCATGCCGGCCCACGTCCTCCTCAGAGAAACGGATTTCTCTCTCTCTCTCTCTCTCTCTCTCTCCTCTCTCTCTCTCTCTCCTCTCTCTCTCTCTCAACAGTCACTCATCTTATGCCTACTCTCAGGGAAAATTCAGATGTCCTTAACAGCAAAACAAACAGACCTCCAGCCAGTTTGCAAAGAGGTGGAACTCTGGGCTGGCATCGAGTCGGAGAGCCACCTGAGCCGACCTATCACTGGATAAAGGGTCCCGAGGGGACACGTGCAGAACTGTGCATACCTTAACCATGGCAGGGGTCAGCTCCTCTGGTTTGCCCAGGACCACTCTGAGTTTATAGCTAGTCTCTCACCCTCTATTTTCCAGGCAAGCTGGAACAGCTGTTCACCCTACCACCTGGACAGGTTCTCATTTTTTAGAAGAGGAGAAGGCATTACCAAAGTCCTGCTGGGTCACCCAGAAGCAGGCCTCCACACTCCCCCACAGAACATCTCCGTGGGAGGACTCATCAGGTTCCATGGCTGACAATGAGTGTTGAGGAGGCCCATGGCAAGGACCGATCAGCTCCCAGGGAGGGTGAGCAGACAGATTCGTGAGACCTATGCAGGACGCAGAAAGGAGGCAGAACATACCCTGGAACACACCCCAAGTCTGCACCGAAGCTAACCCAAAGTCTCTTTGAGCATCTCCACCCAGCTCCGGGCTGGTCTTCTGCTAAGCTGGACCAAGCAGATATGAAGTAACGTATCAGGTGGCCAACACTCCAGCACAATCCTTCCCAGAACACAACAAATACACCTAATCAAAAGACACCACTCCACAAGCCGGCTGCAAGCCCATCCCCACTCTCAAAGCCCAGAGTCTCTCTCAACAAAGGCCTCCATACCTCTTTGATCCTCTAAAGGGTTCCCTGAATTAAAACCAGACGTGAATCTCTCTCTAGGTTGAGTAGGAAAAATGTCAGGGTTCCCTACCCTGTTGGCAGTAGGTGAAAAACAGGTGGCCCTAGAGGGTGTCACTCTGAGGAAGTTGGGGATCAAAAGGATCTGTACCATACTGTCCACGCAGGTTGCCTTGGGCTACAACCCCCACCTCCCAAAGGATACATAGCTCGATGCATCTTCTCAAAACAATAGGCCTGAGGCCCTAAGAAGCCCGCACGCCACCCCTGTCTTTTACAGGTCGGATTATGAACGAAAAAGAGTGCATGTTTGCAGGTTGGATTATGAACCAAAAAAGCAGTCACACTGTGCATGTTGCTGGTGACAGTGGTGGCTGTGACCAGGACCACAAGCATAAGACACACACAGTATTTACTCTGTCCCATTCACTGTTTGAAACGTGTTACTTAAAATCACTGCCAATGACCCTAACAAGGACCTCGGTAGATAGATGTACTTTTATCATCTCCATTTACAGGGAAGAACGTTAAGACACAGACAGGTAGAGGCAGCTGCCCAGGGCCACACAGCAGCAGGATTTGAACCAAAGGACCTGGCTAGTGTATTCAGTTTATATCATCCTGGACAAGTCGGAAAGCTCCCTACCCTCTTACTCCACTTCCATCAGTGCCCTTCCAGAGAAAAGTGGAACTTTCCAGATCATTTTCCTCATCCCTGTTGCACAAGGGTTGGGGGTGACTGGCAAGAATCACAGGGGCAGTAAGAGAATAAATATCAGAAGCAGGTAAGAAGACCAAAGGACACTGTGATTAGACAGGAAGATGGAGCTGACTGAAGCTCTCAGCTATGAGCATCCTGCGTGCTGAAGCAGTGGGAGGAGACACCCCACAGCCCCCGGGGCACCTTTTGCTCTCCTCAGCTCTCAAACACTGTATCTCCTTTGCCCTCACTGGGAAACTTTCACAAGCCAGGAGGAATACAAGATGGCTGGACTTTGCAAAACCCACCCCACACCTAGAGTGCAAGGAGTCTGGCTAATTAACAGAGCCCCACATTCTCCAGAGGGAGCTGACCCTGCAGGGCTGGCATCTCACATCACACAAAAAAAAGAAAACCTACAAAGCTGTGAGCTGTGACCTTTGTCCCTCTCTCTGTTTCCAGCTATGCAGGCAGGGACAAAGTCTCCTAAGGAGATTCCTGTGGAGTCTGCTCTGTTCCAGGCCACCACAAACCCCATGTGCCCAGCCAAGGTGTTTGGGTCTGGTGTTTTTTTTACGGCAGGTAAAGCCAGCGTTCCTTTTGGCCATAAAAAAGTGTTCAACAGAAGCATGAGGAGTGCTGGGAAGTAAACCGAGTCATCTCTTAAACACATTCCTTTCAGACGAACCCTTCCTATATCTGAGAAAGCATCGGTTGGCCATCCCTTGATTCTGAGAGAAGCTCGGGAAAAACTCCCCAACTGGGTTTTTCAAACAGGTCTGCCCTTACTACAGCTCTCCCTACCACTGATTGGCAATGACAAGAATGTGGGAAAAAGAAGTTCAAACTATTTACTATTAATACAATAGACAGGGAGGGGGAGGGGAGTGACCCTTTAAAGATGCCACGTCCTAATGCACACATCACCTTATGAGGAAGAGAGCGCGGTGTGAATGATACCCAAACTATAAATTTTGAGATGGAGGTGTTATCCTGGATGATTATGATGGTCCAATCTGGGCTGGAGAGATGGCTTGACTGTTAAGTGCTCACAACCAAAGATATAAGTTAGTCCAATCTAATCATGCGGGTTCCCACAGGGAGACCTTTCCCTAGCTGCTGTCTGGAAAGTTTTAAACTGGCGAAGGATGGTCAGAGATGAAATTAGCTCTAACAAATGAAGGAGGTGGATCCAGGAGAAGAGAAGGCTTCGAGCAGCTGGAGAAGAAAGACTGTGGACTTGTCCCCTGGAGCTTCAATGCCAGTGAGACACCATCATGCTGGGTCCAGCAAGACAATAAGATAAGAAACCAGAGTTGCTTGGGCTTTAGTCTCCAGTAATCTGTTACAGTAGAACCAGAAAGAACCTACAGCTGACCTTCCCGTCAGAAATCCTCGACCTCCGCTGGAGACAGTCTGGCAGGTGAGCCTTGAGTAAATCAGAAAGAGGGACAACCTGTGACCAGCAGGTGCTTAGCCCGTTTCTAGAAAACTTCCTTCATGGAGCCACTCCAAGGCTTGTGTAATGGCCACAGGCCCCAGGGGAGGTAGGCAAAGCTTCCTTTGTCCCCAGCTGAGAGGACAGCTCTTCTGTGTGAACTCTAGAACTCCCAAAACTGTTTTGATGTCAACACAGGAGACCTCTCCCATCCTTCACGTCACCTCTGGAAGCAATGAAGTTTTCCAGCTGGATTCACAGCTTGCCCTCAGAGACCTAGTCACAGAGACAGCTTCAGGGGGCATTGGCGCCCCCTCGTGGTTAGAAGATACATTTCATGTGTAGCATTTGATTGACGAGGGCCCTCAGGAATTAGGGTCTGACTGAAAATGCCCTTAGGTTTTAACCCCTTTAGGTGGCTGAAGCACCCAGATGTCGCCAGAATTTGTTGGGGGTGGGTGTCTTCATGTACAGGATTTCAGTGTTACACAGTAAATTCTATGGCCAGGGAGATGGATGGGTCAGTGAAATGCTTGCTCGGCAAACTTGGACTCCTTAGTTCAGACGCCCAGCTGTGGGGCAGAGATGGGAGGATCCCTGGGGCTAGCTGGGCAGTGGAATCCGTGAGCTAGGTTCAGGAAGCACATAAGCCTCTCAAAACATCAGGTGGAGGGAGAGGAAGACAGCTGATGACAGCCTCCCCACCTCCACACATGCCAACATGGGCAAGGACACACGCCACACACATGCACAGGTGACTACTCCACAGGTACATGGGAAACAGGAAAGCATTAAATAAATCCAGAAAGTCTAGGAAGACCAGAACAAAATGCTCTCCCTACCCAACAACCTTCTACATTCTACCAAAAGCTACCAAGGAGATATGGTCTCTCTGTCTTCCAAGCTAACACTGTCCCAAACACACCTGGGCCCTCACAGTGTGCCATTAAAATACATCTTAACTTGAGACCGGTAGGTAGATTCTGGATAGCTTGATAAAAAAATACCAATTCCAGGTTTGTTTATTATTTCTCACTGAAATCAGAGGGCGGAGACAGGGAGAGAGGTAGGTGAGAGGCACAGCAGGGACACCCATGTGCTGGGCAGAGAGAACCCCATGGAAGGAACGCTGAGCGCCTTCAAACCAGCTTCTTCAGTTTGCTCAGAATTCTCTTGCTCGTTCACAAGTCCTTCAGACTCATTTCCCTCTGTGACATTTATAAGTGCTACAAAGACGAAGGCCCTGGAGCTATTTATTAACAAAGAGGGAACGGTCCAGGGGCCTCGAGATACTCAGGTTGATTTTAGTGGCCAATGTATGAAGTCCTTTGCTGCTGGGAGCCAGCAATTCTATTGCAACTTTTGTTCCTTGGTAAAGCAGAAATCTCTTAAGGGCTCTTAAGGAAGTTAACATGAGGCAGGGGTTGGGGCCTGTGTGGGTCTGGGAAGCTTTCATTTTAACAGGAAAGGATAGCAGAAACCAGTGCCCTGTGGCTGTTTACATAGGAAGAAATGACCACCTACAAGATTTGTGACATTTGGAAGAATCTAACCTAAAACATGTTCCTGTCACCCGGCTTGCAAGCCTGAATCTCAGAGAGCTATCTGGGGGGTCAGGGGGCTATGGTCCTTCAGAATGGTGGCTTTTCATACGTCCAACTCACAGAAGAGTGCAGACACTCCTCTGAGAGGATTTTCTCTGTGAGTTTCTTCATCCAAACAGCAAGCAGGTCCATTTGGGGAATCCTTCTGCACCTTCGTACCGGTAACACCCCCCACAGCCGCTGGGATGGGTAGGGAAGCCCAGTGAGCACTCCTGTCCTTTCTTCATAAATTCCATGTGCTGGAGACACACTTGCCAGCCCTCTATCCGAACCAGGTGGTGGCATTTTGAGACCACGTACTAATGACAGAAGCTGCTCACAGCAACTCCGAAGGACAGTCACAAAATAATTTGGGCATCACGGCGCCTCAGCCCAGGAGGTGAGGTGTATCTGCTCCTCGGGTTGATGTTCTCAATGGGGATCGTGTGCACTGTGGCCCTTGACAAGTCTTGCGTCATTTTAATGACTAGAACAAGAGCCATGTCAAGTCAACTGGGTAATTAGCTTGTCCTGAAGTTGTCTTCCTTAATGGAAGAACTTTGACAAGAATAATAATTTTAAGAAAAGAACAGCTCTCAGTGCCAACCCAGCGATGATACAGAAGAGAGGCAGCTGGAACGAGGCATGGGGGGACCGCAAGCTCAGTCTGCCGCGGAGTGAGGTGGGGTTCTATTTTCGTGTAAGTTAAGCGAGCCTGCCTATAGCTTCATGTTTCAGAACCAGGCTCTGTCAGCCTCCTCGAGTCTCCTGATGCTCAGAGACTTTAAAGTAAGTCCTTTGACTAAACCAAAATACCAGGTTTCACTAGCTTCAGAGGCAAATAAGGCTGTGGTTCTGCTGATGAGAGGGGACAGAGGCTACACAGGCGTGTGTGAGGTCGTGTCACGTAGAATATACCAGAAGGCGGTGGTAAGCTTCCAAAGCAGAAAATTACAGTCATGATTATTACAAAAATAGTGTAGTATTTAACGAGAAGGAGAAACAAAATCACAAAGTGTGGTTAGAACGTTAGGCGTGGTCTTAATTTTCACAGTCAAATGTCACCTGACATCTTGCTGTCTTTAAATCCTTATACACTCCAGGATTCTGGGTCAGAACAATTAATATATAAAACTTCAAAGTTGTCAGCCAAGACAGCACCACCCTGTAGGTGTTGATGGTTCAACTCAAGTGTTCAGATGAAGACTTCAGATGATACAGAATTATCTGGAAACTTTGTCCTCCCCCATTTCCAGTTTTGGCCTGGCTTAAACCAACACAAGAAGAGCCCTGGCTCAAAGCCCAAAGGGATCAGCTGCTTGCTAACAAGGAGGAGCACAACTGGCTGGCCAAGGCCAACACGCTGGCTGAGCTAGAAGGAAGTTTTCTCGATGTCACATGCTTTCTCTGGCAGATGCTGTACCTCCCTCCCACCCTCATCCTTGGGAAAAAGGGAGGAGAAGGGCTGACCTGTTTCAGGGTTCCCCAACCCTGGCCCAGCCAGGGATCAGCTTGACATCCTTGTCCAAAGCCCAGGCACAGAGCAAAGCATACGAAGACTCCTGTTTCCAAAGCAAGGTGACGGTGACGTGCTATGTGTCCAGAGATCCACACCCTCATTTACACAACTGTAGCCCTCCAGTATCAGGACAGTGAGCCAGCTTAGTTCCACTTACAGAGAGACACAATGACACCATGTGACGAGAGGACTGGCGGTTTCTAAACCTATCCGTTTCGTACTCTGACTGCAACCCAGGTGAGTCCACGTCCCCAGAAACACCATGATTTCCCTTCATGTCTATAAAAATGTCGTGGAAAACTGGAATTTAGAGAAAGTGGGAAAGTCTCACTTCTCACACAGAACAACCTGCATATATTTCTGAAATGCAGTACCAGCAGATAATCACACAGGAAGAGACATGGAGTCCATTCCAAGAGGGACGTAGGATGTGGTGGTAACCTAGCTATGATTGGATGATACACTTACTCAGGGGGCTGCTGCCCAGGCAGGTATCAGACAATGCTGTGTTCTCACCCACAGAGGCTGCGAACCAGACAGAGGAAGGACCCTGCTCACTCCACCTCAACCTCCTGGCGTGTTTCTTTGTTTGAAAAAATATACATCCAACCTGTGGCTTGCAGATCCCAGGAGTCGTGAGATAGCTATGCCTGTAGCCCCACAGGTGCGTGAATGTCAGCATCATGTTACGTCAGAAGGTTGGACGCCCCTGAAGATGTTCCTACCAGGAACTTCAACAAGCTCTCAGGTTCCTAAAACACGACAGGGGCTTGGAAAATAACATGAGAGTCATGTGTGAGAATTTGAATTTATCACACCTCAGTGATGCTCCCCTAGTCTGCAAGAGCTGTACTGGGGTGGCTCACGGAGAAGCTGTAAGATGTGTTTGTGTGGCAGGATGGAGCCAAGAGTGCTTTCCTACAGAGCAACGGGGGAATCAGAATGGATAAAGCCTCCAAGGAGATGACAGAGAAACAGAGACTCGCTTATCAGAAAGCCTTCACCATTTGCCTAAGGAAGCAAATGCAGAGAAAAAAAATAAAAATCCCCACCAGCCACAGTCCCCAAAGAAGGCCCCAGGCACCACAGGGCACACTGCAGACTGTGTTCATACCCTACTCTGTGCTGGTGAATAGGGGTAGTGCCCCCTCAAAACATACATGTGGAGCCAGGTTCAGGACTTGAAGCATCCTTGTAAGAGTGGGTCTGGCTATGACAAGTGGAGATGAAGAGAACAGAAAGGACATGGAGAGCCAACAACCCCATGCCCCTTCTCCCAGCTCCACCTCCTCCTCACATGTAAAACCAGGACCAGCTAGAAGACACAGGGGACTTCTGGGACAAGGGTGAGGGCAGAGCTTTTCCTGGGCAGAGGAAGAAGACGAAAGAGAACTGGATACCCGGACACCATCTTTGCCCAAACCCACAGGAACACCATCATCTGTGGGACTAGTTTTCCTTAACGGGCATCACAAGAGAGAGCTGAGGAGGGTGAGGTTTTGCCCCATTTCACCCATAACTTGGCTCAATGAAAGAAAACTTACTCAAAAAACATGGGCCTGGGAAGATAGCGTGGCAAGTGCTGAAGACTCAAGCAGGAGGACCCTGGTTCAATCCCTAGCGAGCCACCCGAGAGCAAGACTCAGTGGCACATGCTTGTTACCCCAGTGCTGGAGAGGTGGAGAGGCAAACCCCTGGGGTTCACTGGCCACCCAGCCCAGCCTACTCCACAAATCACAGTGGAAGATCCTGTCTCACAAAGCAAGGGTCGGGGCTGGAGGGACGCCTTAACGGGTTAGAAGCACACACTGCTCTTATGAGGACTTGCATTTATTCTCCAGCATCCACGTGGGGTGGCTCACAGCCACCTATAATTCTAGCCCCAGAGAGATTCCACAGCCCTGGCCTCTAAGAGTGCCTGCTTACATGTACCTAAACACACAAACACACCAGGTACAGGCAGAAGAAACAAGGGGACTTTGGGACAAGACTGAGGACGAAGCTTTCCCTGGGCCCTTATTATTTAAAAATTATATTTAAAATACACGTTATTTTAAAAATACGCATTTAAGGAAGAGGAGGAGGAGGAAGAAGAAGAGGAGGAGGAGGAAAGAAGAAAAGCAGAAGCAGAAGCATCTTTAGGGGATGATGGAGGGGTGGCTCAGTGGTTAGAAGCACTCGCTGCTCCCCAGAGAACCAGAGCTCAGTTCCCAGCACCCACATGGTGGCTCACAAGAGTCTGTAACTGCACTTCTGGAGATTTAATGCCTTTTTCTGGCCTCCAGGGGCTCTGGACTGAGACACTTGGCACCTCTGCCCCAGCAGCAAATCTCCAGAGTCGAGGGGACCATGACAGCAGCACAGAAGCAGAGGGCAAGTCCACTTGGGTGAGTGTCAGCTTCTGGACTTCACCGTGCTTTTCTCCCTTCCTGACAGGGATCTGGTCCCCCAAAGAACACCCCACACTGCCATCCATGGAGGAGAATGTTCATGAAACACAGCCCAAGTCTATTAACTTGTACTTGTGGGTGAACTGGATAGTAACAGAAAAGTTTGGAACTCTTCTCATTTGCTTATTGAGACACCATGGGCGCCAGTAGCAAGAACTTTATTGATATTTAACAAATCCAAAAGCTAGTCACCCAGAGGAGGGCACACCGGAGGCTACAGCCCTGGAGGTCTGGGCTTCAGGCTCCAGTATGCTCAGACTGAAGTATCCATGAGTCCCTCTAGGGAGGAGGCAACATTAGCAGAGGGTCTATAATCCGATACGACCTCTTCATGGAGACAGTGCTATGGAGAATTCTCTTCTTTGCCTAGGTCCAAAGAAATTACTTTTATATCAAGTCCAAACGAACCCAAAATTGGTGAAAGAGGTCCTACGGAGCCTGGGTGTTCCAACACACGCATAAACCACATAAGGGGATAACACACAAGGTGACGGAAAAGCGTGAGAAACCGACTAGAGCATCACACATACTGTCTACATTCACCAACTAAACACTACTGCGGGGTGGGGGGCACAAGAACACCTTTGCAACGGCCATGAAATAAATACAGGGCTCCGGGGAGATGCTGGCCTCACAGACCTCAGAATCTAGAGTTCTAGAATTCCTATCCGTGAATCCAAGCGCTTCCCTGACTTGACTGTTAGAAGACTCAACACCAAGGCCCCCTCCTCTCCCTCCTGGTACCCCCTGCTCTAGCTTCACTCTGCTCAGCAGCATCCATCTCCAGACTTCCTCCACAGTCTGTACCTTTCTCCACCTCTCCTTTCAGTCAGGAAAAGATTGGACCCATTGGAGAGACCCGAGCAGACTGTCATGAAGTTGAGAGAGGGCAGGACAGGTGTAACCCAGAAAGATGTCTGCAAACCACCAGGGAAGCCTCTGGTTTCTTTAGGAAGAGGGGATGGGGGGGATGGTAGAGGGGACCCTCACTGGCAGCAACTGAAACCAGTTGGCTCTGTGTCTCTCTGACCTTTGTCTGCCCCCTAGTGGGGCAACAAAGTAACCAACAACAAGCAACCAAACGCAGAGGCTCCTGGCAGAGTAAGAAGCACCCGCCCCGCTCCTTGCAGACAAGTTCTAGACCTTGACAGGTGGGCACCTGAGGGGAAGGAAAGGCTGTGGTGGCCCCAAGTCCACACCCTCAGGACTGTGCATTGTCCTGTCAGACAAGCCCACCACACACAAATCCTATGGGTCACACTTCTTTCAAGGCTATAAAGGGGAAAAAATAAAAACTACCCTAAGTAAAGATAAGTTTATTTTAGAAAAATGAAAAGTGGAGTGGTAATTTTTTTCCTCCTCTCTCTAAAGTCTGCACAGTGAGCTGTTGACAAGGCTGTCGAATCCTGTGGGGGAGGCAGCCATGTGTGTTGTCTGTTCATTGTTGGTCAAATGTGTCTGCAGGTTACTTGGGAATTCTGCTGCACTAGGACAGCCCCCCCCCACCTCTCCTTCTCCCCCCCCAACTCAGAACTAGTTCCTAAACACACTTAAGTGTTCAAGACTGTGAACTTCACACTTACCTTTTCAAACAGCCCCCAATCCTAAACGTATTCTAAACTGTCTATAGTATTTATTCTTGTCAAACGTTGTAACAATTAATTTATTATTAGCAAGATCAAGGGGTTGACCCACATAGCTTAATTGCCTAACCACATAGCTTTCAGCTTTCAGCTTTCAGCAAATGCTTGGTGATGCTGGTGTTCCTTGTCGCAGCAAGCAAAATCAAGTCATGAAAAGGACGTGAACAAAGAAAATGTCCTTCAACATTTTTCCCCTCTTACGTGAATTAAACTTAGAAAATGCAGGGCTATTTTTAATCCTTAGTTAATAATATGGCCCAATACCAGCCGGAGCTTTTACATGCAGATGAAAAGCTTATTCCCTTGTAAAATTCTCACAGGGAATTATTACAACAAAGGAACACCTTGTTCCAAAAGCCTGGTTAATAACGCAGCCTGCCGTTACACACCCTGCACTGTAGGTGCTTGACTGACAGAGTATTTCAATCCCTAGACTGACTCTGGGGGGGAAATTTGCAGAAATCAAATAGGAAGGCCGACAGTGACAAAGCCACCTCCTCTGCACACCTCCCCGCTCTTGCCCACTCCTGTCTCCCAACCCCCAAACCCCAACCCCAATCAGGGCCTTGCCTTCTGATCTGCCTATGTTGACCAGCCTAGAAACGAAGTGAGTTCACAAGTACCCATCACCGACTGCCATGCAACAGACTCTCCCAGAATTAGGAATCAAAAGTGACTATCCCTCATGATATATTGGAAGTAGTATTTGTGTATGAGTGTTCTGTTTCACGCATACCACAGCTAGAGCGTGGAAGTCAAAAGACGGTTCCTCCCCAGTCTCTTCTCTTCCACCACCTTGTGGGATCCAGACATCCACCCTGGGTTGCCAGCCCTGCTCAGCCATCTCGCCAGCCCTCTCAGATCATCTAGACGCAGCCTTCCAAGTGACGCTTGCGCCCCACGTAGCATTGACAAAGTCATTTGGTAATCAGCTGGTGTATGGTGTGTGGGAAAGATGATATAGCTTCCCATGGGTGTCTGGTGTCTTGTGGACATAGCTGTAAGGCTGGGTTCGGCTGGGACCATCAGATTTCAGAAAGGTTGGGGCGGGGGAGGGGGGTCTCTAGCATGGTGACTTCAGGATTCTCAGTGAATTTGCAGAAGTGATCTCCAGTGGTAAAAAGCACCTAGCACTGAGACAGATATGGGGGCAGCAGCCTGGGGCTGTACGTGGTTTGGATGTGTACTGTGTACACATTCACCTCTTAATAATGCACTGGCAGCCTTAGACCTTTACCTGTACATAATGCACATACCTCTCTGTGAACAATGTACCTAGCGACTGTGAGCAACCAAGGGCCCTGCCTGGACTGATCTACCCTGTGCTAATACATAGACATCTGATTTTAACTATGGACGGACGCTGTTGCCCGTGGCAGCCCCTTGAGACTTCCCCCATTTCTATTCAAAAACATACTAAAACAAACAGGAGAACTACAGACAATGGGCCAGTTCACCTAGACCAGTCTTCATGTGTATAATAAAGCAAACCATGTTATCTGAGTAAACTTTTAGGAGAATCTCCTATTTGCCTTAAGCTTATTTATTTTATGCATAATTGGATGCACGTGTGATTAAAACCAGATGCACCATGGGAAAAGACATGTATCGTGAACAAAGGTTTATGTAGTCCAAGACCATCAGTCAAGACACAGAACTATCCATGATACACCCCCAGGCAGCCAAGCTCCTGCTCCTCTCAAGCCGTATAAAGAAAGGCCGACAGTAATTGTGGCCCTTGAATAACCTCACTCATGTGGTCTGCTGTAATGAAGTCTTCTTGCTACTCTTGCAATCTGTTTTAGCATTTGCTTCAATCCCTTGAATAAGTAACTCTCCCTAAAAAAAATCTGGAAACACCCAGCCTTGCAGCCTGGACCTGGACCACCAGCAACAGCATTGTAGGCGTGACATCCTACCAGTCATTCTGTGGGTCAAATCCATTTCAGATGGAGGTCAGATTTATTCAGATTGAGGACAACAAAATCCTACTTCTCAGTGGTCAGCCTGTCACAGAAGGCAGACTCATATTTAACCCACCACACTAAAAGACTCCACACACAATCCAGAAGATGTCAGCAGTGTCTACAAGCAGTGGGGTCGTGTTCCCTACAGTCAACGGCAGGAAGAGCTACCCCATCACCACTCACCTTAGCTACCCCATCACCACTCACCTTAGCTACCCCAGCACCACTCACCTTAGCTACCCCAGCACCACTCACCTTAGCTACCCCAGCACCACTCACCTTAGCTACCCCAGCACCACTCACCTTAGCTACCCCAGCACCACTCACCTTAGCTACCCCAGCACCACTCACCTTAGCTACCCCAGCACCACTCACCTTAGCTACCCCAGCACCACTCACCTTAGCTACCCCAGCACCACTCACCTTAGCTACCCCAGCACCACTCACCTTAGCTACCCCAGCACCACTCACCTTAGCTACCCCAGCACCACTCACCTTAGCTACCCCAGCACCACTCACCTTAGCTACCCCATCACCACAGCAAATCTTCCATGTGGCTGCCACTGACAACTCAGAGTCATGGCAGTGTCTCAGTTCAGGTGCAAGTGAACAAAGACTGGCCCCTCCTCTCTGGTGGCCGCCACCTTTGACCTTTCCTAAGGATTGAATTTTGTTTGGAGAACTAAACGATGCCAAGAAGCCATCAAGCGCAACCTAAAACTTCGTCCTGACTGATTATTCGTGGGAGCAGAGTGGAGGGCTTCAGCCTGGAGTTCAAACAAAGAGAACGAAGTCGGAGGGAAGATTACATCTTCCCAGGTTTCTTTGAACTCACCTCCAAGGTCCTGACATCTAAGGC
The DNA here is from genome assembly GCF_011762505.2 of Arvicanthis niloticus. NCBI lineage: Eukaryota > Metazoa > Chordata > Mammalia > Rodentia > Muridae > Arvicanthis > Arvicanthis niloticus. Next base: position 73,896,686 of record NC_047669.1, on the reverse strand, counting down.
ACCAGAAAAAGTGTTAATTCTCTGCCTTTGCAGACCAATAACGACTTTGTTCTGGGAAGCTCTACACACATGATGCCTGTGATGCATCCAGCACCCTGGCCATTGCTCCAGGGCCACATCGGAGCACTGCATGTGCCTCAACCCAGGACAGGAACAACAGTTGTCCGGTTCCGATACCTCATCCCTCCATCCTATTGTAGCTTGAGATACAATAGGGCCCTTTTGGGGACAAGGCTGAGGACACTGGTAGAGATGCACAGTGAGCTGCTGCTGGCTGGAAGTGTTCCGTGTCCAGAAAAGGGGGAGCAAAGCACAAACATTGAGCACTCAGCAAGAAGGCTCCAGGTCTCTCCACCACAGTTCCCACCCCTCCATTTGTCAAGTGTCCCCACTAATGAAAGCCAAAAGGAGAGCAAGGGAGAGCGTGAGGCACTCCCTAAACATTTAAGAAGTTACAAATAGGACAGACCAGAGAGCACTTCAAGGTCGCAGTAAATGAAGTACCTGAGTCCAGCCCCAGCCTACACTGATTCTCTAGCACGGAGGACAAGCAATCACCAAGACAATAAGTCATCCCAGTGCTAAGGCCAGCACATCCCCAGGAAGGTAATCAGGACACACATGAAGACCGCCAAAGGTCTGGTTCCTTCAGAACAAAAAATCAGGAAGAATAAGCAGAAATCAGACAAAGGACCTACATCATCAGCCACAGAAACAGAAGGCAGGAGATTTCATACAGTCTTCCATGTGGCTGCCACTGACAACCCAGAGTCATGGCGTATCAGTTCAGGTGCCAGTGAACAAAGACCGGCTCCTCTTCTCTGGTGGCCGCCACCTTTGAGCTTTCTTAAGGCTTGAAGAAGCACCCTCAACTGTCTGCATCTTAAACAGAAACCCAAATTAAATAACAATATCGGTATTTTCCATCTTTCAGATTCAAAGTGTTTGATAACTCAGGACCTGAGTTAGGGAAGGCCCTGGGGAAAGTGGAGTGCCCACAGGACATCAAGAGAACTTTACCTAGCACATCTGTGAGGAGGAAAATTAGTAAGGGTTATCACATTCTACGCATGTGTCCCCTTTCTCCTGGCATTTCCTCGGGTCTTGTTGCATGCCTGGAAGGGTGTTCCGTACTCAGTTCTGAATCAGAAAAGGAACGCACCTACATATCCATGCACGGAGGGCTCATCCATTATACAGCTCACTGTCATCAGAACACTAAGACATCTTCAACAATCACAAAAGATGATTTCTAAGAAAATGATAACATGCCAGGCGGTGGTGGAGCACGCCTTTAATCCCAGCACTTGAAAGGCAGAGGCAGGCGGATTTTTGAGTTCGAGGCCAGCCTGGTCTACCGAGTGAGTTTCAGGACAGCTAGGACTACACAGAGAAACCCTTTCTCAAAAAACAAAACAAGAAGAAGAAGAAGAAGAAGAAGAGGAAGAGGAAGAGGAAGAGGAAGAGGAAGAGGAAGAGGAAGAAGAAGAAGAAGAAGAAGAAGAAGAAGAAGAAGAAGAAGAAGAAGAAGAAGAAGAAGAAGAAGAAGAAGAAGAAGGGAAGGAAGGAAGGAAGGAAGGAAGGAAGGAAGGAAGGAAGGAAAGAAAGAAAGAAAGAAAGAAAGAAAGAAAGAAAGAAAATGCTAACATGTGGAAACCAAATGAGCAATGCATTTCCTGTGTGCTGGTTTTCGTAAGAGACAATAAAGCTGGAATTGACATTTGTAATATGTATCTGCAAGTATCTTACAGATACAGATATTTTGAAATACGTATCTGCAAATATCTTGGCTTCCCCTTTTGAAGGTGATGCCAGCGCCACTCTCTTTGAAGGATGAGCTGGTAACTCTAGTCGGAGGAGTGAAGTAACACAGACGGCACACCTTTGTTTTTGAGTCAGCTCCCAACTTTTGTTTTATCACCAGCTGGTCTGGAATTTGGTATGTAATGGAGAATGATCTTGAATTTCTGCGACTGCCTCCCAAGTGCTGGGATTACAAGCATATGTCACCACACCCAATTTAAGTGATGCTGGAGATTAAACCGGAGCCTTGAGCATGTCAGGCAAACATGCTGCCAACTGAGCTACATCCTCACCACACACCATGTGACTTTTGAGAGGAAACCATAAAGGCATCATGGCTTTTACTTGGATTGTCCTTGGATCCCTGTTCTAGAAACCCCCACATACCACGCCAGAAGACACTAACATGGTGTAACAGAATCCCACACGGTGAGGAGATGAACCTCCCACCAAGAAACAAGTCAGCCATTTTGAAAGGAGGTGCTCTGCCTCCGTCATCCCTAGCCAGTGTCCTGACTACAACCCATGCAAGCTGCTCCAAAATTCCTGTGCCCGGAATAACTCTGGACAATAAACGCCTGAAGCGTAAACATTCTAAGTGTTGGCATAATTCCTCAAAGCAATTATTAACAAATACACGGAGGGGGTTTGCATGCAAGTTTGATATGTACAGATGTCTCCGGCATGATCTTTAATAGTTGTCTCTAAGGAGAACAATCTGGAAAGCTCGCACTCAGAGGTGAAAGACTTGATTTTCATTGTGCTATATAATACAATGTATATAGGCTATATAGTATATATGTCTTATTTCACTTTTCCTTATGCTAATTTTTTTTTTCAAAAAAACTGCAGGGTGTGTTTTACAGAAAAGCCACATACACTGCATACACCTACTGTTCTAAATTTTATATGGACATATTTAATCGATGTTTCATTTCAACCTTATTGAAATCAATACTAGGTAGAGAAAGTGAACATCTAACGCTATGGAAGATGCTGTGTCACCCTGGTAGAAGCCATTCCTTTATTCTGCAGTCTGTTCCCTTGTCTCCGTCTAAACCAAACCCTCGCTTTGGGCAGATGGCAGCCTCTCCACCTCAGGCACTGACCCAGAGTCGCTGTCCCCAGAGGGCAGCAAACTTTAAAGAACTTTAAAGTAGACATTTGAAGCTTTGAGGTCTACAGATTCTGACACAACAACTCAATTCTGATGTCACTGAGTAAAAACAGTTATAACCAGCACCGTAGGGACAATCACAGCCAGCTTGGAAAACCTTTATGGGTGCTGAGATCTTAATTTGTCTTATCTTCTTCTCATGGGTCCTAAAAGAGTTTCTTTGTTAATATTTTCAACCACTTAGGAGTGAATAGGCTAGTCTTGGGTTTCAGATGTACAGATACTAAACCATCTTGTCTCACTGTCCTGTGCCTGGGCAAGGGATGCTGGTGGGGGTGGCACTGGCCAGCTCTAGCCAACAGGACAGAGGGGGAATCCACGTCCAGGTAAAAGGGAATAAGAAGTGGGCCTGAGGAGAAGGCTGCCGGCCTCTTGCTAGACCTCTCTGGTGAAGGTCTGATGCAGGTGGAAAGGCCATCTTTCCATGATAAAGGGAGAAGGGACACAGAGTGTCAGACTCTCTGGTGACAGTGACAACTGCTGCATCCTGTCTTGTATAAGGGGAAAGGAAGCTGTCTTAGCCCCTTGTAACCACAACTGAGCCCACGCCTCTGATATTCCTCTCATCGGTCAGGACGGGTTAGCGCTGCTCAGAATAAAAGCATTATGGGATAGACCCTGCCGCTCAAATCTAGGCCAAGCATTTTAGAATAACTTGAAGAGTTTGTCCTGGAGATTACCAGGGTGCCTGTTACCTGTGGAGCAGAAAGGGAAGTGGTTGTGTCTATTTAAATATGACTAAGTAGGAAGCCGCTCAGTGGAGAGAGCTGTGTCTTCTGGTCCTGCTACCACACAGGCCTGCACCTCACTTGCTACCCTCACACCTCCTCCCCACACTGGCATTCACTGGGGGACATCATGTGCTTCATGACGTGCTAACAGCTGAGAGAGGGCAGGCAGCTGCTGGGACTTTTACCCGTCAGCTTCCAGCCCCGTGGAGATGTTCCATCTGCAGAGCATAGAGCTTTCTTCGTCTGCATGGTATCCACCCTCTATTCTACATAAGCTCTGAAAGGACAAGGACCTTCTTGGTCTTTTGTTTGTTTTGGGTTTTTGTTTTGTTTTGTTTTTATTGCTACAGTTTCAATGTGACCCCAAAATTCAAGCACTGAAATTTTGGTCTCCCAATTTACATGTTAGTAATATTTGGAGGTGGGAACTTTAGGAGACGGTTAGGTTTAAATGAGGTCATAGGGTGGGGCACTCAAGACAACATTGGTAAAGAGGAATAAGACTTTAGCTATATCTGTTCTGTCCTACCCAATGACATCCGACATGCTATGACACAACCACCCAGAAGCAAACACTGTGCTCTTGGACCTCCAACCCTCCAGAGTCATGAACCAAATAAACTTCAATGCTTTATAATAATGCTGCATCCAGTATTTTGTTATGGTAACTTCAGGTCTTTTTCTTTTTAATATAGCTTCTAAAACATGAACTATGTGTTCTCTGATTTTAGCCCAGTGTCCAAATATAGGACTTTATACATCCTGAGTTAGCAGATCATCCTGAAGTCCAGCACATCCCCTGAACCCAAAGCATTGACCAGAATTTGGGATTTACATGGTCCTTCACTTCTTAGGTATTGTCTACCTAACTAAAATTAAAGGGAGACATACTTAGAGGACCCAGTGCGGTGTTCTCACGTGTCTTCTGATGCTTCCAGAGATGGGGCAGCTGAGCATGCGTCACTGTGTGAAGCCTGGGCCCTAAGAGACCTCAAGTGAGGAGAAGGGACTCGTGCTGAAGGACAGGAGACACCACTGCTCCCATAAGGCTCAATGACAGGAGCAATGGCATGTGTGCACAGGGCGGGGCAGGAAATCATATGCCTGAACCTCAAGTCTCAGCATCCATAGCCCTAATACTGAGTGAGACGTCCTCAGGGAGGACTCAGCCGTATTCATCTTCCAAGGGATGCTGGACTGGAATCTTGGGGACCTAGGATTGTGTGTAGAACTTGCTTCTCACTGTTAGTCACATTGAAACCATCAACCATCGACCTGAGCATTTACCTGTTATCACTGCAAGCAGAGACTGAATGGGGAAGGGATGAGGTGGGGTGAGCCTACTGCAGAGCCAGGTTTAAGAGTGGAAACAAGTAGACCCCGTCTCACTCAGGTTAGTGAGGACCACGGCCACCCATGTCCTCCACCCCACCGCAGTGTGCGTACACACACTGGGTCTAGTTGTAAGAGGAGAGCAGAGTCGTACATCCTCCTTACCACTCTGCTAACTAACACTGTGCTGGTTTCATGTATATCATTTTCAATCCAGTTTTATAAGATAATCCTAAAAAACAAACAGTAAAAGCCATTGTTTTCCGGGGAGAGCTGAAGTTGTATGATGCATACTTGTTCATTTCCTTTCAGAACACATAGTACTCACACTGTTGGGAAAATAACATCTCCCTGGGACGTTCCCTAGAGACAGAGCTCCACAGAACAGGTCTCGGCATGTTCCTTCCAGGCAGAATGGTCACAGGGAGCAACAGCCTACTGGTTGACCAGTAATCTCTAAGAAGCGGGTCTTAGCATGATCCTGTCCAGCTGTGTAATGGGGCCATGCTTGACACCCTTTTAATTAACGGATTTATTTTTGGCCCTTCTGATGACATAGACAAAAGCCATGTCTTTCTTGGATTTTATTTTATTCTGCTGGATTTGTTTCACTTAAAGAAGAAGAAGAAAAACAGAACTGATGGTCCATGCAAGCCCACAGGCTCAAGTATACCTCTATGTTCTAGTCAAATGTGAGCTGTTACAACTTAAACTCCAGCCAAGGGCCACTTCACTGGTCAGATGGAGGGTTTTTTAAGTCATGTAAGTTTTGTCAGAAAAGCCATATCTCAGGCTCCCCCAGTCCTAACCTTGCCTTTGAGAACACAGGCTAGATATGAGGAAACAATGTTCTGAGCCAGACTTCCCTGGTGATTAAGTCTGTGGGTATTTAGTTTGTTGATTTTTGCCCAACCCCAACCCCCACTGTGTGGGTGTGAAATTACCTTTACTAGTCCTGAGTGGAGAAGAAAACCATATCTCTTACTATACATATCACTTACTTACACACTCCTACACACACACACATATGGGGATCACCCTATAGTCTGAAGACCTAGTAAATATTTCTTTAAGGGAAGAAAAATAATCAATAATGAATAGAAAAGATAATCAATTAATGATTAGCCATTAATTTGACACACAGAACTCAAGGAGGGTCTTCTTTGGCCTCCTGCTGCATATGGCTATAGCTCCTTTACAAAAACGCATCCTTGTATATTCATTGAATAAAACAAATAACAAGTTAATAACATGAAAACTCTCATAATGATGAGTGATGCAATCTACCAGATGGCCAAAATCATAAGCTGACTTAGTAATGACTTAATAATGATATTATTAGCCCATGTCATTAGGCAGCCAACTTTCTAGTGCATATTATAATAAGTAAGTTAAATAAATTTATATGTAATAATATATAAAATATTATGACCAATTTATTTCTTTGTTAAAAATAAGAAGAACAGTAAAGGCAGAAAGGTCACAGACAGAATGCAGGCCAAGTGCCATGTTTGGAAGAAAGACTTCAAATAACAACTCTGGGGACTCAACAAGTCATCTGGGTCCCAGGAAAACCACCATGAGCATGCACCTCAGCTCACCAGGACGCTGATCAGTGTATCACTGTAGACTATGGAGTCTACCTGCGAGGAGGCCCTGGAAGAGCCTAGACAAGACTGAACTAGTAACAAAATGTAATTGTGACCTAACTTTAGGGTTTACCCATACAGTGTTACAACTCTAGAAGACAGGTAGTACAAAGTTTTTTTTTGTTGTTGTTTTCCTTTGGCTTGTTTATTGCTTTGGGTTTCATTGTTTCTTCTTTGTTTCTCAGAGAGGTGGATTAGTAGGATCAACAGAAACCAAGAGCCTTACAGAAGTGAGACACGTCTTAAATGACCCTAAGGAGCCACCCGACCTCACTACTGGGAGATCTGCTTGTTTTCTTAAAGAAGAGAGGGACAAGGGGGGAGTCAAGATTCTTCCAACCCATATCTCATGTAGAACCACTGTGCGCACGCTCCCCTCCCAGCCACCCTGACATTTGCCCTAACCAACCACCTTGAAACAATATCCACAATGATAGCAGTTTGAGTTTCCATAACATTCTCACCCCCAGAAATTGAAGATAATTCAATACCTAGAAGGAGATTCCCTTTAAAAAATGGCAGGAGAAGAAGGAGGGAGAACTCCTTGTACCACATCAAAGAAGCTAGGGTGGGGGAGAGCAGAGGCAGGGGAATACCCCCTTACACTACTAATGCTGAGCCAGGCACAACTCCAGGGACTTAGCATGACCTATTCCTGAGGCTTCATAATAACCTCTAGGGGAAGGAGCCCATTGTTGTGAAAGGAACCAACTAGTATGAAGAAAGTGACCATGCCAGAATTTGCTCCAGACCCACTGGCCAGTTCCTCATTCAAAGCCCCATCAGCTCCACACCTGCAGTCCGCACTGGGAACGTAATGATACATTTAATCTGCCCAGGGAAGAGGCAAACACAGCTGAAGTCCTCAGGGACTTCTGAATGCTGCCGACAAGTGGAGGCATCATCAGGGCAATCATGGGGGAAACTCCACTAGGGCAGAGGGTGAAGTGCATGCACATTTTCAAGGCTGGGAGGATCAGGAATGCATTCTCACCTGGCACTCAGTGCCTTCCTACAGCTGCCACTGCAGTGCCATTGGTGACACGGGGACACCACCGTGCTAAGGGAAGGCCAGAGAGAAAGGAGGTAAGAATTGAGTCCTGAAGGGCTGGTGCCTGGGCCAGGAGGTTGGATTTACTTGCAACGCTGCATAAGCAGAGTAATGGGGGTCAGGCAATGATGCAGAGGCGCCAGTCAGAAAGGAGCAGTTCACTACATAACTGCAGCCCCAGCAGGCTGGCAGGAATCACACAGCCATGAGATCTGAATTCAAAATGTCCCCCAAAGGGAACAGACTGGAGCCACCCTGCTCCTGCACCCCAGTCTCCACAGGACTGGCAAAGGGCTGCATCAACATGGACTCCACCATTTTCTCCCTTTCCTAGGGCATTTAAAATAGTGCTGGCTGCAGGGAGCATTCTCATTGTTTAGAAACAGGGGCAGATCCCAGCCATCCGGACACTTGATTAAATCCTGATGTTAATCTCCTGGGAATGTTTTTTTTTTTCTTCTGTTTACTTATTAAAAATCTCAGCCAAGGGGGTTTAGACCTTCTGTAAACTTGAAGGTATTTCTAAAGGATTAGGGTCCAACATGTAACACATTCTTCATCTTATTATCTCTAGCTTCCTGGGGTCTGACCAAAGGTCCCCAGGAAGAACTTTTTTCTTTTAAACAAAGCTCTTGGTGTGAGCCACTGCTGGACTTTGTCCACATTTTTTTGAGACCTTGTAAAATTGCCTGTTTACACTCAAAACTTCCTTCTCATGTGTCTACAGACTCTTTCAAAAATGAAATCATGGCTTTCTTCCTGACTAAAGAGAGACCAGAAACATATTGTGCAGACAAATGACGTTCAAGTCTCCAGCATCCTGAAATCTGCCAAAGTAAACCTCAATATGTTCAATAAACAGGACCGCATATAAGAGACTTCCCAGTGTCCGCTGAAGACACAGTGCACAGGCAGCTCGGGGCCGCTGGGAGTTAAGTCTGGGAATTCTCACGTTGAACCTACCTGTTCACATTTTTTTACTTCAAGGATTAAAGCCTTCTTTGGCAGAAATCTTTTGAAGACCAATAAGGCGGGTCACTTTTTGTTTTCTTCCTAATTCTTAGGACTAGAAGGGCCAGTTAGGGTATTCAGGACAAGGAATAGTGGAGTGTCACCAACAACACCCCCCCCACACACACACACACAACTGACTTCCAAACCTTACACTGCTGGTGCATGCTGCTGCCTCTTGCGATACTGAGATTGGCACCTCACACGTGCTAGGCAAACCACTAAACCGCATTCACAGCCCTAACTTCTGAAATCCTAGCTGTTCCTTCTGGCTGATGGAAGCGCTTGAACGCGGTTTTGGCTCTGTGCTGGTGTAGCCTAAAATGATCAGTTAGTTCTAGGTCCTGGGGATGCGAGAGATTTACCTTGACAAAGAGGGTGATGTCGTGCTCCTGCCCTGGATCCCCTTCCTCCGATGCTGGGCCGTTCTCCCTGCGACCGTTCACTCGCCCCAACTCTTCTCCACCCTGGGCGCTGGGCTCCTCGCCTAGGTGGTTGCTGAGCTCCGCCTGGGACTCCTCGTGCCCAGTGGGTTTGGCCTCCTCTCCATCAAGGCTACCGTCGGGGGACTTTTCTTGGATGGCCTCTTCACAGGGTCCCTTCAACCCGGGTTCTGGCCTCGCTTCTTCCTCCCCAGTCTCCTCTTGGAGCCTGGCCTGGTCCCCATTCTTACCAGCGTCTACCATCGCCTCCTCAGGAGCTGCTTCCTCGGACCCATCTTTTCCCACAGTACCCACTTCCCCCGCGGCGTCTGCGGCCGAAGCGCCCGCCAGCTCTCCGGGCTCCTGCCCTTCGATCTCGGCCGCTGCAATCTCAATCGCCTCATCCTGGGGCTGAAGGCTGCTTTCCCCTCCACCCTGGGGCTCACCCTCTGACCCGAGTGACCCTCCTGCGGGTGCCTCTGTGTCCATGTTGTCCCCTGCAGGTCCCTGGACTTCTGGGTTAATCTGGAACCCTGGCGCGCTGCCTCCCTGCGCTTCCTGACCGGATTCTGCCTCTTCCCCTGCCTCTGAGGCCATGGGGTCCTCTGGCTCCCGGCGAGCGTCCCCAGGGACCTCGGGGGCCTCACCCTGAGCGTCTTGCCCCGAGCTCATATCCCGCACCTGCTGGGCGCTGGGCGCCTCCTCCGCTCCCTGCGGGATCCTGGCGCCTTCGGAGTCCCGCTCTGCTGCCTCCGATTCCCCCGGAGCTCCGCAGGCGCCCGGCGTCTCCGTCCCGGGGCCGGTGCGCAGGTCCTGCGCCTGCGCTCCCTCGATTCCCCCATCCAGCCCACAGCCTCCTTCCTCCTTCCCCGAGGCCGTGGCCTCTGCGCCCGCCCCCAGGTCCCCGGGTGCCTCTGCAGCTCCCTCGCTTGCTTCCCGCCCCTCCAGGTCCGCAGCCCCAGGCTCTCCTGGTACCTCTATCGCCACACCTTCGGGTTGCCCCTGGGAACCCGGAGCGACCTCCTTGGGCTCCGTAGCCTCAGCCATGGTAAAATACCTTTCCTCGACGCTGCTCAGGGGTGAGGGGCAGGGGCTGCTGTGCCCCTTCCGAGAGGAAACCCCCGCTCTCGGCTCTGGAAGCGAAGGTTTCGCTTGATGCGAAATCCAGCGGATCCCAAGACTCTATGTCCCCTTTTCCCTTGCTTAAAGTCTCTGTGCTGTTCCTCAAGAGTTCGTGTTTCTCCTAAATTCGCACCCGGACCCCGATCCTTCTGCGCAGGCCAGGGTGTGGGGCTAAAGAACTCAGCTTGCCTCTTGAACTCTTTCGAAGAGATTGGCTGATTCGTTGCAGTCTCAAGGGTTGACCAGAAATCCCCAGAGGCAAGTCTCCCCTCTTAGGGTTTGGGCGGGGTTTGTCTTCCCCACCTCCCAGCCAGTTTGGGTGGCCTGGGAACCTAGCCAATGATAGCCTTTCTGCGGCTTCTGTGGATTTTAATGAAGAGACTGATTTTACTGGCCACTTTAGCGTCTTCTGGAGCAGCTTCAAGTTTCTGAGCCATTTAAATCACGGTCGGTCACATACTTCAGGGTCGAATTCCCACCTTACCTCACTTCACCATGGAGGTGACGGGTTAAGCTCCCCTGGTACTGAGTGGAATAGATCCATCCCTACATCTGGTTCCACAGAAAAGGTATAAACCCCGAAGGGAGGAAATTGGTATCCATTTCTGTGAGTCCCAGAAGCCTAATGATGTTAGGAACAGACGCCAGGGGAGCTTTTGGAAGACTTCGGGGGAGTACCAGAAGGTTGCCTCTCACTTCCTCAGCTCCTGAGGACGCTAAAAATCCGTGCATCCTCGGACTCAGATTTTATAACTCATGTCCAGTGCATGGGCCTCAATATTGTGGTAAGGGGTTTGGCGGTTGACGGTGAGAAAAGAAAATTTAGGGTAGAAAAGAGGGAAGAGTTCTAGAACTAACTGGGCAGGAGTCCCCCACGATTAACTGTCAGAAACTTCTTACAAAGAAGCTGTCCTGTGAAAGGACAAACATCAATTCTTCTCAAAACTATTTTATTGAACTGAAAGGGAAAGGACCTCCCCCACTCCCGCCAAGCTTACTCTGTGAGGTCGGCATTTCCCTGTTATCAAAGGACACACCAACTCTAGACCAATATTCCTGATGAATATAGAGACAAACTTTATTAACAAAACACTGAGGATTTGAATACAACAGTGTATCAGAAGGATCATTCACCGCTATCAAGTTGGAGGTTGCAGTGGTGCTTCAACACACACAAATCTATAGACGGAATGCATCGTAGCAACAGAATGGATGAGATTTTTAAAACTATATGTGGGCTGGAGAAACGGTTCTGAGATTAAGAGTGTGTACTGCGATTCAGGAGGAACTGAGTTTGATCCCCAGCACCCACATCAGGTAGCTCACAGCTTCATCCAGTTCCAGGGGATCCAACACCCTCTTCTGGCTTCAAATGGCACCTGCACTCACGTGTACAAACCCCTGCACACTAGCATACATACATACATACATACATACATACATACATACATACAGATGATTAAAAATAAAATAAGTCTTTTTTTTAATATGATGCGTTCACCTCAGTAGGTGCAGACAAGGCACTTGTTAGCATTCAACATCCTTTCACAATAAAAGCCTTTAAATGTTTTCATAGATGGCTAATATCTCAACATAATAAAAGTTAGGGTGTTTGTTTGTTTGTTTGTTTGTTTGTTTGAGGCAGGGTCCTATGTAGCCTAGGACCACACTATATAGTGGAAGATGACCTTGAACTTCGACCCTCCTGCCTTAACTGAGATTGTGTCACCGAAACAAGTCTTGATGAAACGCTGGAGATTAAACCCAAGACTTGCATGGATGCTAAGCAAGCACCCAGGAAGGTGTGGCCTAACAATGATGGTGCGGAGGGGATTTCAGTTTGACTTCTGTCTCTCTCACTGAGTTTGACTTCAGGCTCTTGCTGGGTTTAGCCATCACACCCACAGAGAATTTTGTTATCTTTACAAGAGAGGGATGTATCTTGAAATGCTTACCATTTACTTGAATTCTTCCTTTGTATCCCCACTGCCCATCATTGATGGATACCTAAATCTGTGGTTTGAACGTGTCCCTGAAAAGTCCATGTGTTGAAAACTTGATCTTGAACTTCATATTTAGCGTTAATTACAGGTGAATTTTGGGGGAATATTTATAGTTAGATATGTGTGTGAGGTGAGAGACTTCCTGGTGACATTAGTGACTTTAGCAAGAGGAAGGGAGACCTATACTAACTCTGTGTGTGCCTGTGAGAGAGAGAGAGAGAGAGAGAGAGAGAGAGAGAGAGAGAGAGAGAGAGAGAGAGACAGAGACAGAGACAGAGACAGAGACAGAGACAGAGAGAGAAGTGTACATGCATGCGTGTGTGCCTACCTGCCTGTCTCTCTCTCTCTTTGTCTCTCTGTCTCTGTCTCTCTCTCATATGTCTCTCTCCCTTTCCTTTCTTGCCTTCTTGGCTTTTCTTACTGTATATGAAACACCCATCTACCACAGGACACTGCATGTAGAAAGCACTTTTGAGATGCTAACACTTTGCTATTGTTGTTCCCAGCCCCCAAAAGTGTGAGCAATAAATTTCTTCCCTTATTAATCACTCAGTCCATGGTCTTCTGTCAAAGAAGCACAAAACCGAGACAACAGGACAGAGGAACATCCATATTCACAGCACATTTCTCTGAGGCCGAACTCTACCTAGAAAGAATAGGACCAAAGCCATAGCTTTGAATAGATGCCACAAAACACTCAAAGCACATCACCCACACAGGTAAGATAGCTGGACATGTCAGGTAGACCCTACATGGCTCCTGATGAAGGAATCCTGATGCACTCACTCACCAGAGCAAGAACGCATCTATCACTTGTCTCTAAGAGGAGAGCAAAGGCAGCAGTGAGGTCTAGCAGCAAGCGGTACCTGTTCATGTTCCTTTACGTAAATATTCAAGACCAGATGTACTACAGAAAATGGAATTCTAAGAACAATGGCGACAAAGTATCGCATATCATATATTCCTTGACACACACGACCTACTACCCTGTCATCCAGTATGGAGATAGTTTCTCAGTGTCACAGACAAATAGAACATTATGTAAGGAGTGTATAAACCAGCGGAGATGGCTCAACAGGTAAGAATACATTCTGTGCAAGCAAGAAGACCTGAATTTGAATCCTCAATACTACCTAAAAAGGCAGGTGTGATAACCACACTCACACCTGTAATCCCAGCACTGTGGGAGACAGAGAAAGTTTCTGGGGTTGCTGGCCACCTGTCTAGCCTCAGGTTCAGTGAGACCCTGTCCCAAGGGAATAAGGTGGAGAGTGATGGAGCAGGACACGTGCATATACATTACAATACACACATGCATATGCACACACCCAAGACCAAAATAAATGTAAAAACTAAACATAACTTCTGAAACACACACACGCACACACACACGTACACACAATTTAAGTTGACCTCAAATGAGTTTCACTAAACTGGTTTTTCTTCAATGTTGAGTGCCCCCCAAAAGCTCACAGTGTTTGAAGCTGTTGGGGCATTTCTAAGTATAAATAGGCACTATGGAGAGGAACCACTGAAGAACTGGAGTTACGTTTGTTGTACTGTTTTAGAAAGTATGAACCTAAGCATATGTGAAGCTTCTTAATCCCAAGCCAGTATTCTCTGAGCCTTCCACAAAACCACTGAGGGTCCATGCCCACGTTGAGTAATGCTATATAATAAACTTTAACTCACGCAACTGGGTCCACGTGTCCTGATAATCAGAGGGCTAACACCTCAAGGAACTGTTGGATTATTTGTGGAGCTGGCGAGGGCCCAAGCGGGGCTGGATTAGAGTTAGTCTTGGTTGTGCCCTTGCAGAATGGCAAGGTTAAGGAAGCACATTTTGTTGGGGCGATTGGTCCCACATCTGCAAGCTGTTGTGGGCTTTGGTCTTGTTACTATTGATTTAGATAAGATACAGCTCGACTCCTGCACCCTAGCATCCTCTCCGCCTGAAATCCCCCTTAGCAATCACCCTCTTCTGACATACAGTAAATTCTAGTTATTGTTACATCTAGTCCATCTCTTCCCACAATGCCCCTGTCTCCATGGTGATACCATTACCTAGAGCAGAACTAGGCGCATATTAGGATCTTGATAGAAATGTGTTGAATAAGTAAATACACACACATCTTCAGATCCACATGTTCCTATGCACCAATCTGAACTAGTTTTTAAAAACAATTGTTCTCTAACAACCACCCTGAAGACAAGATAAAGCATGAGACTTGCCGGCCACTCTGGCGACTGCCTCAGCAGATGTGTTAATTATTAGCAAGGGACAAGTCCTATAAGTAACCACTAAAGAAACTCCCCCCAAAAAAGCCATTAAGGCCATGTGAATCACTCGGAAGCCACTGATACGCACACTGTTAACAAGTCGCCATCCTGGGATTAACTATTTGAATACTGGGAATCATTAAGCAAAGGAGGCAGCCTTCTGGACGGTGACAAGGGACAAAGTCCTTAGTCACCATAGTGCCCCTGCCATACAGGATAAGTAATCACGGGGCTGCAGAACTCTGAGATTACAAAGAAAATGTCATAGACGTAGAGGCAAATCTCTCTCTCTCTCTCTCTCTCTCTCTCTCTCTCTCTCTCTCTCTCTCACACACACACACACACACACACATACAAACACACATACACATACAAACACACTCACATGCATACTCACACACACACTGACACACATACACACACACAAACACACACTCACACAAACACACACACACACACACACACACAGAAAACCTTTCCCTCTCATAGTATCTGTAACATTCAGCTGTAGGGTGAATTTGCTCACCTGCCTTGTGATTTTTTCCACGTTTTCCTCTCTTACGAATGGCTCCAAGATCACTCCCCTCTCTGCTTAAAGCTGGTTAATCAAGAAATTCTGAATGAATTCTGCAATATCCTCTTTTAAAAAATATTATACAGAACAAACTTAAATGATAGCCATGGCAAAATGGGTAGATTCTCTGGTCAGATTGCCCAAACTGAGTTCCTACCCTATCTTAGAAACTCTGTGATCTTAATCCATCCTCCCTCTGGGACAGCGGTGCTCCGGATAGAATCACTGTCATTGTGAGTGGCTGATAACCTATCAGCACTTTGCCTAGCATTTGCTATTGTTAGCGAGGTGACCTTCCTAGTGTTGTCTCAGACAACACTGCTATCACATCCTGACAGCTGTGTGCAATAAGTGCTAGGAAAGTCACCCTGGACTAGGGTGACCCTTTGTTATTTACCCAGTGATGGTTCTGGAAATGGTGCCTGTGGTCTCAGCACCATGACTGCAAGAACACCCCTGTCACTCTCACGTTCTGCTACCAAGTGTGAATTACACAGAAACACACCAGAAAAACAGCTAGATAATTTGTTCTCTGTGTTCCTTGAGATGTTCATGATCTTGAACTCCTTTCGAAACAGATCTAATATTGAACCAATGTTCCTTGAGAGATTTGAAAGATAAAAGGAGGAGGAGGAACAGGGACCTCCTTCTCCACAACTTTATTATAAATCATTTCTTGATAGTTCTTCTGGAAAGATGACCTGTAATCTGGAGAGGAAACAGAGGTACCACAGGCCTTAAATGTGATACAACCGTCAACCCCGGGGAGATGCAGGGAATTGAAACAGTAGCACCCTCATGCCATGCTGGCTCCTGACGCTGAAGCTTCTTCTCTCTCTGCCTTCACTTTCGACACCAGAGCCAAGACTGATGGTTCTTCTGGAAATATCACAATACTAAAATTGAACCTTCCACCCCCACCTGGGAATGTTTTGCTTATTATATTTTTCTAGAGTCAGTTTCCCGTATTTTCTCCCTCTCTAAAGAACCTCAGTATCCTCTAAGTCTCCTTACCTCGCTTCTGCTCTGCCCTCGTCTGCCTGACAGAACTCCGGAATCTAAGCAGATGCCGACCTCATGAAGCAGATATGTGACCACCTGAGAAATGGTCTCAGCCGAGGGACACTTGACAATGTCTAGACACAGGTTTTGGTTGTCGTGGTTGGTAGGCACCACTGGGTCCTAGTGAGCAGAGGCCAGGGAAGGCTCTAAAACACCCTAAAATCTATAGACAGGCCCTACAATCACTCACTAGATAAAAATACCAATAGTTGTGTTAGAGGAAACCCAGCCACCCTTACAGCGTCGCCCGTAGACACTGCCTAGATCCCATCAGTCTTGGAAATGTGAATGGAGGGGTTCATGTTGTGGGGGGAGAACTCTTCACCCCTGAAACGTGCATTGTTTGCATGACTGACATTTCTTCTTGGGGAGCAGACAAAGCAAAACACTGTTGTTCTGCATAGCTGGTAGCTTCTGATTCTCATCAAAAATGAAAAATAAAAAGGAAATACAAATACTTAGCGTGCATCTGCTCAGCCAACTATCAAACATCCACAAATTGGCCAAATAACTGGTTCATGCCCAGGTGAAACCGAGCCAGTCATTCACCTTATGAACTGCATACACAGGCGAGATCTCAATACCACCCCCCATACACACACACACACACACACACACACACACACATATATATATATATGAAAATTATTTGCATATATTTGCATGTGATGTTTGCATATCTTCCTTTTGGGTCTCCACAGCAATGATTTGCCCAAAACCCCAAGAGTCTCTTCAGGCAGAAACCACTGCTAGCCCCGCCCACCCAAAGCCGATGCTCGAACCATGAGAGTCTTGCCTTTCTGCAGAGCCCTGCCAATCCCAAAGAGTCACAGCAGCGAAAACTTGTGAGGGACATGTCACTGCCCCTTGCCTCCAAGTTGTCTGGAGGAGGTTCCCCACAATCTGGTCTCAAGAAAATCCTTCCATAAGTTTACATACCCAGTCCCTCAGCTCAGGACACATAGGCATCCAGGCAACCCTGCCTCTCTTGATGGAGGATAGCTTCTTCATTACCCAAACTGCAGTACCACTACTCTACAGACTCAAGGATGGTAGCTTCTCTCACAAATATGTATGTATGTATGTATGTATGTATGTATGTATGTATATGCTTAATATTTAGCATACTTGCCCTCTGAAAGCCTTTTGCTCACTATTCTTTATTTTATTACTTACACATGCATGTGTGCATGTGGTATGCACGTGTTTATACATATTCACATGTGTAGGTACATGTGTCTGCATGTTCAGGTGTGTGTGTGTGTGTGTGTGTGTGTGTGCTCTTATGGAGGCCAGAGGTTGATATCAGATGTCTTTCTCAATACACCTGCTGTACTGAGGCAGGGTCTCTCCCTGGACATGAAACTTGCTCATTCATCTCATCCAGAGCCAGCTTGCTCTGGAGATAACCTGTCTCTTCCTCCCAAGTGCTGTGATTGCAGATGGGTCATCATACCCACTGAGCTCTCTCGTGAGTTCTGGGCATTAGAACTCAGGTATTGACACTTGTGTGTCAAGAGTTTTGCCCACAGAGCCATCTCTCCAGCTCCTGACTGAGTATTAAAGGCAAGCTTTTAAATAAGTCCTCGCTTCCGCCCCTGGCCTGGATACCGGTGGCTGGAGCAGTCTCCAGCTGATCTGCTCCCCTCTGGAAACTGAGTCCAGAGGCACCCTAGGGAGGTCACAGACCACAGAGCAGCAGAATACACAGCCTTGGTGTATCTACTCATCAAGCATACTGAGCAGACCTGGCCAAGCCTCCGATGTCCTGGAATTCCATCTGGATGCAGTGAAGACACAGCATCAGAGGCTTATCAATTTACTCTTCCCCCAACCCCTCTTCTAATATCTCAACGCCCATAATAAGCTTGAAGAAGTTAATGAAGAGTCAGCACCCCTATTCCCTGGGCTTGGGGACTGAGGTAGTTAATATTGTGCTATCTTTCTAGGGAAAAGTAGTGGTTTTGTTGGAACAGGGAGGATTAGCTAGGATTTATTGCATAGCCATAACCTATTGATAGAAATCTGTATAATTAGTATCAAGATGAAGTTATTTCTTAAATGGTACAAAATTTACTTTGATTTCAAATTTAAGGTTTTCATTGGTACAAGCTTCTTATTGATATAAAAATGAGATGAATATTGATACTCTCATGGGCATTGTGCCTGTATAACACATTTAGGAGTACAAGGCTTAGACCCAGTCCTTCTTTAACTTTTTTAACTGATTTGAGATGGTCAGCCTGTGAGTTAAGGGACTATAGCAAATTCATGGCTTGGAGTTTATTGTTAGGGTGTTCTCTATGTTTTACTTAGAAATAGCTGAGAGGAGTTAACAGACAACAGTCCAGGTTACCTTACATGGATAGTTGGTTTTCAAAACGTCAGAAGTCCACAGAATTGACATTACAAACATTTCTATATTAATGTTCATTTTGATTAGAGACCTGTCTGCTCCTGACAGCTTCCTGTCGTGGATTCTAAGAAGAAATTGAGCATCCTTGGAGTTACTCCAGTTGTGCAGAGGCAGCCACAAGGCAAGAATTGCCTCTTTCCATCTACAGACAAATTACTGTCCAGAAAAGGACACACTTGCAGAATAGTCGACTGATTATATCTGCCTAGACAGAGTAATCAGCCCTTAATAACTCTGCATCACTAAGGTCTGTCAGATGATTCTGGGCCAGAAGGCTGAAGATTTGATGCTCCAACGTTCTGTAGTATAGGAGCTTTCCAGGTGTTCAGTGGTCTCTATAAATTGGCTAAGTTTTAGAAGCTATGCTTTGTGCTTCCCATAATGTCAGTTAAACCAGTCATTCTGGATTTCTGACGGGGTTGAAGACCTATAGTCTCATAGCCAATCCTGGCTATTTACTTTGAGAGAAAAGATCTGAATGGATGGTTTTCAGCTGACATTCATTCTAAGCCAAGAAAAAAGCCAGGTTCAAAACTAAGTGTTTTAGTTAGGAGAGACAACAGAGGTTCTGGTTAGTCAACACAATGATGGACTGGATATTAGGGCTATCTTGTACCTCACTGGTACAAATAGGAATAATTATGCTCTAATTGTATGTTGAGAGAAAAGTGTTATTTTAACAGGAAGGGTGATATGTAGGAGGAGCTAAGGTGGGAGGAGTACCAAGAGGAAGAGATGGAGTAAGGAGAGGAGAAGATGAAGGAGAGGAGAAGCAAGGTGATGAGAGAGAGAAAGAGGGGCGGGGATGGAGGCAGATGTTCACGTGTTTCCACCAGTCAAAGATAGTTTATATATCTAGGTTGGGTATTGGGTTACACTTCTGATTGAGCATTACAAAACTTATAAAGCCTTCGACTAACATTTTTAAAAAATTGTATAAAAGCAAAAAGGAAAAGGGGGCATGGGATAGGGGTTTTCTAGGGAGGGGAAATGGGGAAAGGGGATGGCATCTGAAATGTAAATAAAATATAAAATAAAATAAAAATAAGTCCTCATCTCCCACTCCAGCCCATGCCCTCCACTGATGGTGTTCATGGCGTGTGCCTGTCCCTTTGAATACCTCCGTCCTCAGTTTCCCAGTCTGTACGCGTTATGGGGAAGATAACACATCCTCACAGCTAATCTCACATTTATTTGGGACTAAGCAAGAGTCTGTGCGAGCAAATCCATGAACTGTGAACTTACAAAGGAAGGGCATGGTTCACCAGACTGTCAGTGCTCAGAGGCAGGGCTGGCTAAAGCCAGCTGAATGCCAGAACTGCCAGGCAAGCAAGTCAGAATGGATGATGCCTAGGTCTAGCCGGCAGGCAGTCCTCCACAGCTGGGCAGCCTCGGCCCTGATGTCTGTTTCTGTAGTAGTGTCTCCTGCTCTTCAGGACTAGGGAAGAACACTAAGAATTGACCAACCAACCACACCCCCTTCATAGTAATTGGCCAGTGAGCAGCCACTCAGTGTTTACTCCCCTCTTTCTTTGATAAATAAAAGCTTCCATTAAGAACTTTGAGGCGGTGGTGACGCATGCCTTTAATCCCAGCACTTGGGAGGCAGAGGCAGGTGGATTTCTGAGTACGAGGCCAGCCTGGTCTACAGAGTGAGTTCCAGGACAGCCAGGGCTACACAGAGAAACCCTGTCTTGAAAAACCAAAAACAAAAAACAAAACAAAACAAAACAAAACAAAACAAAACAAAAAAAAAAAAAAAAAAGAAGAACTTTGAGAGGCATCTGAACATAAAGGGAGTTGGTTACGTTGTTTCCTTTTGTTTTGTTTTGTACTTTGAGAGGCAGCTGGCATTATGCAACTTTGTAAAGAGAATGTAATTGAGATACAATCTAACCATGTGTATTTTTCTAATATAGAAGTACCTGCAGCAATCGTACTTCTAAAAGTAATTTAACTATTAATGGGAGTGGAAAAGTTCTCTTTTCTCGAGGAATGAGAAAATAAGTGAAGGGATATACTTCAAAACAACCCTAACTGGGGAGAAACATGGGTTTTTTTTTTTTTTTAAATGTATTTCTGCTTATTACATTCTGTGGTTTGTAAGACAATGCTGGCCTGTACATTTCTCCTGCACTCCTTCCTATTTGTGACATCTGAAGAAAATCCTGCTGGGTGAGCCTGGAGGCATTTGATATATGTAAAACTCGAAAGCCTTTTCTAAGCCTGTCTTCAAACCAGGAAGCTGAGTTTTCCCATAATTAAATTGGCCCCCGTTTCAATAGAAACTCTGAGCTCACAAATTATCTTGTGTATTTCTTACCCCTAGCTGAACCTCTTGCTTCTCACTCTTCCGGGTTTTGCCTTGGGTGTGTGAACACTGAGGTAAGCTTGGCAGCAGGTCTCCCGGGTAGAGGCGAAGGTACATATTCCATCTACTAGAGAGAACCTTGAGTCTGTTCACTCTCTCCTCCACTAGGGTTGAAGGCATCATTGTTGGACTGTTGTAAACTGAGCAGCTTCTGAGGCCACAGAAGTAAGTAGGATTATGTATCTGCTTTAATGAGGTATGTCATACTGAGGAAATGGAAAAGTTCTCTTCTCTTAAGGAATGAGAAAGTGACTAAATGAATATACTTCAAGATAATCCTAAATGGGGTAGAATGTGGAGATATATATATATATATATCTGCTTATTACATTCTCACATACTGCTGACACATACTCAACAGACAAAAGGACCCCCTGAGTCAGTAGACAAAAGGGTCCCATCCTATCCTTGGAGTACGTACAGAAACTCTCAAAAAGGAATTTGATCCCTTTTTTAAAGTCATAGCAAATGACCATCTAAATCAAAGAGCACAGAATATTATCTATCCACATTATTGTACTTTTTCAATAATGAATTTGAGATCCATTCATGCTGTTGGATATATCAGTTGTTTGTTATTTATTTATATTTATTTAATATTACTGTTAAATGTGCTCCAGCTGTCATTGAGAACTAATTTTTATATACATATACCATGGTTTGCTTAACTGTTCCCAGGTCCTAGGACATTTAAGCTATTTTTACTAACTATATTATTTTGGTAAGGCCAAATTAACCCAACACCTGCTGGGTAGCATTTCCATTACATGTGAACCTGTGTGAGCCCAAGCCATTAATGATCGGGTTGTCTACAGATCCTTATGGATTCATGGATACAGCCTCAAAACCCAGAAGAATGTCCTTGCCCTTGGTGTCTCCTCTAGCAATGCTGAGTTCAGAAATTTGAGTTCAGTTCCCCTCAGTGGTAGTTTGAGTGAGAATGGTCCCCACAGGCTCATATATTTGAATGTGTGGCTTCCAGTTGGTGGAACTGTGTGGAAAGGATTAGGAGGCATGGCCTTGTTGGAGGTGGTGAGTCACTGGGAACAGGATTGGGGGTTTCAAATGCCCACACCAAGCCCAGTCTCAGTCTCTCCCTCTTCTACTCCCTCTTCTTAACCCCTCTCTTCTCTCTCTCTGCCTTTCAGGATATAAGCTCTCAGCTACCTATCCCAGCACCATGCCTGCATGCCTGCCACCACGATAATCATGCACTGATTCTCTGAGTTTGTCAGCAAGCCCTTAATTAAATCTTTTCTTTTATAAGCTGGCTGGGTCATGGTGCCTCTTTATATCACCAGAACAGTAACTAAGACTCCCTCTATGCACAAAACCAAGAACAGACACCCCTGCAGCTGGTTTCTCTTTGGCTGAATAGAAACTGAGAATACAAATAGAGGAGCTGGGATTAGTTTAGAATCTTGTGGCTAAACATGATAAGTTAGAGATGTTTTTCAACAGATTTAAATTTCAATTTCACCTGAATGAGACAAAATCACCCTGGTCTCACATAAAACTCCATTCCTTTTCCTAATGGATCCATCAAGTCAGAGGCCCGATCTTGAAATGCATGCTTAGATAAAACAGTGCCCAGAACATTCCCTCACGTGAGACTTGAGTAGAGAAAGTCCAGAAGAGGAAAAAAGAGAAGAAAGAACTTTACTCTCCTTTCATCCATCAAAAATTAATAATGTATCATAAATTCCTGGAAAATGATTGACTCTCTTAGATATTCCAACCCAAGTTTGTCTCCCTTTTTGAGGGCCTGATGATACATATACATATATTCTATTTTATGTATATGGGTATGTGTATAGCTACTATGTGCATGCTGTACCTGTAAAGGCCAGAAGAGGGCATCAGATTCCCCTGGAACTGGAGTTGAGGACAGCTGTGAGTCACCATGCGGGTGCTGGGAAGTGAACTAGGGTTCACTGGAAGAGCGGCCAGTTCTCTCGACCACTGACCTATCTCTTCGGCCCACCTGATGTCATATGTGAAGATTCTAGGCTCTGGCTTTTATCTTATCTTATTGAGGATGCCCAGCCCAGTTTATATCATCCCTTGGGCTATCACAATCACCTGCTATCATTCCTCAAGTCAAAAGTCTTGTCCTCCCACTGAGAGCAGTTTCTATGAGACATCTGGAAACTATGACAAACTCTCAAGTTGACTATAGCCCAGGCCCTGTTTTAAGTACATGGTACACATCTGCTCATATGATTTAATAATACTTTGACATGAATATTTTTACTGCCACATGTCCACTAAGGACAAAGAACTAGAGGGGTGGTTAGCCCAAGGGCACCTCGTCAGAAAGCAACGGAGCCCAAGAACGTTTCCAGACAGCCTGGCTCCAGAGTCTGTGACCTAATCCAACCTCGCCTTTGGACAACATGTGCTGCTCATTCCTGGTGCTGAGCTGCATGTGCGCACACTCGGGAGATATGTACAGAGACCTGCTGGGGTACTTGTCACTATTCTGGGGACAAGGAGGTGACAAGGACGCACAGGTCTTCATGAGCACACAGGTATTAAATGAGTAGTGCTAATATGGGGTGATTAAATGGCCTGTATACTTAGGGTGGGGACCCCAACTGTGACCTGGAACTGAATAATCTGGAGACAAGCTTAATCAGATCCAAGATCTAAGGTATACATTAAAAAGGAAGAGACATTTAACTGACACCCCACCCCCAAAGATAGAAGAAGACAGCATTCACTCTAAGTACAAAGGGAAACAAACTTGGAAAAAAAATCCTTGTCAGGCAAGTGTGTGTGTGTGTGTGTGTGTGTGTGTGTGTGCGCGCGCGTGCACACGTGCGTGCATATATATGTGTATATATACATATACACATATATATGCATATACGTATATGCATATACATATATATGTATACATATACATCATATACACATACATACATACATACACACATACACACACACATATATATAAACTCAGTTTAGTAGGAGCAAAGACTAGAAGGGCCCAGAAATTCCTGGAAAAGGTCAAGGAAACACAAAAAGGTCAGCAGGAACTCAGGTCCACAGATATACTCAAAAGTTCTTGACTCTATCCAAGCAGCACTGAGGTGCTCACGCTGTCGCAAATACAGGTCTTAAAGGAGATGAGTAAGAAGGTACAGCAGGGTCCAGGACAACGATGGTGACCACGCTCTCTGAAAAGCTGCTTAGGGATCCAAAGTGGGAATCTAGAACATAATGGCTGTGCTGGCTTTGATATCAAAAAGCGTGGGGAAGGTGGTATCTGAAAAGTGCCCACCCAGCCATGGGCACAACCGTAGTTCCCAACCAGGGGGCAATTAGCCTATGGCTGGAGACGTCTGGGGTTGTCACATCTCAGTGAGATACAAGCATCTGTACCTGGTGGTAGAACTTGGGGTGCTGCTTGGCACTCTGTAATGTATAGAGCAGCCTATTCTCAGATACCAGCGGTGTCCATGCTGAGATACACCACACTCCACAGAGGCCCCAAGGGAGCGACATGTAAGCCGCAGAGCCTCCTGCCCGGGAGTGACATGTAGGCAATTCTGATTAAGTTTCTGTGGGACAAAGAAGCAACATGGCCCTCGGCAGTACACTCGTCTCTTAAAAGTAAAATGAGTCAAACAGGAAAGGCTGAAGAAAGGCTGGAGAGATGGCTCAGCCAGCCATCAAGAGTGCCGTGGCTCTTGTCTGAGTTCCATTCCCAGCACCTACGTCATGTGACTCACAGCTCTCTGGACTTCCAGGTCCTGGGAATCTGACAGTGTCTTCCGGACTCCTTGAGCATCTACATGCTCATGAGCCAATAACTGTTGACTGAGCGCCTCTGTTATCAATGGAAAAGGAAATCAAGCATTTAGTCTCAATATCCCAATTTATTATAAGTATCTTAGCAAATTTCTCTACGCATTTACACACATATTATATTCATGTTTGGCTATTAGTAAAAGTGTTATTACATTCGCATATCATTTGTGCTGTAGGATTACACAAAAGGTACATAGCAAGTGAGGTCGGCACCCAAGATGTCTCAGTACGTTCTCAGAAGGTCATGGCCTGATTCTTGAGGCATGGGACTCCATTGGTATAGAGTGTACTTAGCATGTGGGAGATCAATCCTCAACAGACACCTGGTGGTGGGGGAAGCATCTTAAGTGTTGCGATTTGGGGGCAACTAGATTGGAAAAGGTTGTTCTGTTTATCCCAGGGCTTTATAAAAAAAAAATGCTTAGACCAAAAGTTTCTGGCCTCCAAAAGTTGAAATGGAATGAACAGATCGTCGCCTGGTTCCTCAGAGAGCTGTCTGTGGTTTCTGTCAAATAGAGCTCAATGCAAACATGCTCGCGTTTCAACTCACAGCATCTACCCATGTGTTCTGGAACAGGCTTGCCTCTTTGTGGTGAGGGAGACCCAACTGGAAAGGAGCCTGCATTGAACTGCTCATCCCGGCCATGTGGGATTCTGACCACGTCCAAACTCTGTCCACCTTTTCCTCACCAGGGGGGTGCCACAGTGAGGAGCCTTTCACATTTCCCCAAAGAAACCCTGGAAAACTTAACCAAGAGGAGG
Source organism: Arvicanthis niloticus (assembly GCF_011762505.2). NCBI lineage: Eukaryota > Metazoa > Chordata > Mammalia > Rodentia > Muridae > Arvicanthis > Arvicanthis niloticus. The sequence goes on along the minus strand of NC_047669.1, from coordinate 73,871,104 downwards.
CGTGAGTGTGGGCGTGAGTGTGGGCGTGAGTGTGGGCGTGAGCTGCCATTGTGAATACTTTCTTAGCATGGCTCTACTTTTGAAATTGTTGAGTTGTCGACAACTCAAGAATAATAATTAATATTTTAAAATGAGATGAGCAAGTCCAGTTTCTGAGTTTCTACCCCCTCCTGAACTTCATATGTAGACTCTAGATTTTCCTAATGACCTTTCTTCTCCATGAGCCTTTATTCAGACGCTACACTAACTAGTTTGTATCTTTCCTGTCAGGCACAAATTCTGTGGATTTCCTATGACACGTACCAATCGGGTGTGCATCCTCTGTCTTTAAAAGGGCCCCATCTCCTTTAAACTCTCCTGGGCCAGCTACCACAGTCTGGTTTCAGTGAACTCTGTTTTGTTCCGGCTTACCTGCTCAAAGTATTTGTTCCCCTGGGAAGGTTTTGAATGAGTCACCTGATCCCGCACTGGCTTTGGGAGGTCAAAGTGCCAGTTTTTTTCCCCCCAGCCACCATCCCTTCTGAAGCCTTTTAAAGTGCTGGGCTGATGGTTAGAAGGGTGGATCATATATCTGAGGTGTGTAAGCCCCCTTTCAGAATGCGTTCACCTGTTAAGGAGCTTTTGGCAAGTGATTAGCCTCCAGGAATTTGAAGCCTTAACATGTTACCAAAGCCCTAGATTATGGGGCCCAAGCTCCCTTATTTGGAGGGCCAGCCTTTGGAATTCGTGACGTGCCCAACTGTACCAGGTACTTGGCATGCCTCTGTGCCCAGGGACCTAGACTCCAAAGCCTTCCTATGTTTCCAAGGGTTGGCCCTATGTTAGATCTCTTTGTAGGAGCCAAGGTCCCACCAGGACCAGAGAAAAGAATTCATGTGGAAGAAACTGGACAACCATGCAAGAAGGGCCTTCCTTCCTCACAGGATTTGAAGGATGCGCGAGGTCGTTGGAGGACACATGAGTACTGGGATTACTTCCCCCAGAAGACAACATGAATTGGTCTGAAATAACTTCAACCTGTACAGTAGGTTTGTGAGCGTGCAGATTTAGTGTGTATACACGTCTTAAATGCTGTGATTTGGGGGTGACTAGATTGGAAAATGTTGTTCTGTTTATTCCCAGGCTTTAAAAAACACTTAGAGCAAAGGTTTCTAGCCTCCAAAAATTGAAAATGAAACAGACAGCTCGTTGCCTGGTTCCTTGAAGCACCATCTATGTGTACACGTGTACACACATATAGAAGCACGTGTAAATGTGTGCATATGTGGGGGCTAGATATTAACCTCCAGTATCACTCCTTAGGATGCTTCTACCTTGGTTTGTTTACTTGTTCTGTTTTGGTTTTAGACAGGCTCTCTCAGTAGTCTGGAACGCCCTGATCCAGTTAGACTGGCTGTAACCACTAAGCTATAGGGCTCTTTTTCTCTTCTTCACCTCCCCAGTGCTGAGATTCTAAGCCATACCTGGCTTTTAAACAAGGTCTCTATAGGGCAAACTCAGGGCTGTGTGCCAGCACGGCAAGCATTCCACACCTGGATGATCTCCTCAGCCCACTGTCCGTAAAGTCTTGATGAAACTGAAATAACCAACTGTGAACGGTAGAAATATGGCACTATACAGCTCTTGTGAGATAACTTGGTAGCCCAATCAGTTTGTTTACACACACTAATGAATGCTCCGCTTCAAGGATACATTGTATAAAGCCTGGAATGAGAACTGTCTTTACTTGTCAATGTAAATGTCTCCTGAGAGAGACCTATGCCAAAAGGTTAACGATGAGAGAGACAGGCACAAAAATTGTAAGCCAAACTATATTAGAAAAGCCATATAATCATTTGCCATTTAACCCAGCAAACTTCCTCCTTGTTGGAATCTGTCCTGAATATTATTGCAAAAATTTAAAAAAGAGGTATATGCATAAGACTAGTCAAAAGTATTTTATCACCAGTGGGCGGGGATGCAGATGTCCACCACCAAGAAACTGGGGAAGGAACTGCATGGGTCCGGAGGAACCGGGACCTGTTCTGGATGATACTGTGAGATAATCTCATGTCTGTATAACTAAGTGAAAAGGAGCTGAAAGAGAAAAAGACACAGGGTGGGGAGAGACGCACAATCCATGGGTGAGGATGTAAGAGAATGGAGGTGGGGAGACACCCCATTCATGGGCAGGGGTGGGAGAGACACCCCATCCACGGGTGGGTGTGGGGTGAGACGTGCCATCCACTGGCAGGGATAGACGCCTCATTCATGGGTAAGGAGCCGTGTAAATCGAGAGTGGCAGATAGGGCTACAATTAAGCAGCCGGTTTTATCTGGGGTGTGTAAGACTCACTCACAGATGGGGAAACAAAGGGACAGTTGGAAACCAGGTGAGTGCCCACTTGGTGAAGCAGAACCAAGATTTAGAACGAATCAAGCAATCCTCGAAGGACATAAGCAATCCCGAGGTTAATTTCAGCACTAGGAAACTGCTAAGAAAAACAGTAACGTAGTAAGATTTGCAAGTCTGTGGAGAAGTTCCCAGTCAAGAGGCAAACTGGCTAACTTAGTATTTCTCAACCCTTGGAATTATTTGATATGGTTATGTTAATTGTTAACTTGACAAGCTAGATTCATCCAGGAGACAGACCGATAGACATGCCTGAGGTGGGGCGGGGATTAGCTTGATTAAATTAGTTGAGTTGAGAATGCATGCCCATGGTGGGCGGCACCATTCCCAGGCCTGGATCCTGGCTTTCGAAATGGGAAGAGAGTTGAGCAGGCAGCCCAGATTCACCTATTTCCTGTTTTGGATGTTTTGGCTTTAACTTCCTGCTGTCTTGATTTCCCTGCCATGATGGAGTGGACCTTTAACGGTGAATTAAAGTAAGCCCATTCTCCAAATCTGCCACAGTGTTTTATCACAGCAACAAGAAAAGAAACTGAGACCATAGTATTTGATTCCACTGGTCATTTCCTGACACAGTATCAATTGTCAACTTACTCTGTCCAAAACATATCTAAGACTCAGAAAGAAATTTTTTTCCTCCCTTTTGACTATCTGAGATAATTTTGGTTTCTGTGTTATCAGAGGGTTCTGTTTTGGGGCAGTGGTGGGCCATGTGAGCAGAGTTCTGGAGTTTTCTGATACACTCTTTTCCTATGTTGTTCCCCAGATGCTGTCTTTCTTTCTTTCTTTCTTTCTTTCTTTCTTTCTTTCTTTCTTTTTTTCTGATCAAGGCTCAAAGCTTTAATGTTCAGCTCTCAATTTAAAGGGGAAGGCCCAACCCACAACCCCTCCTGGTTTCAGCGGAGATGGGTGGGATAATCCATAATCCGTTCTAGGTCATGGCCGGAGATGTCTCAAGGCAAACCCAGGCTGCTGTGTTTCTTGATGGTCACCTACTCTGACCACCATGTCTGAAAGAGCCCTTAAACCATCATATAGTTACTTATATCGTGGTGACAGCAGGTGCTCATCAAGTGTTCTAGCCAAAGGGTGACTGTGAACTTCAGGTCCTCCTAAGTGCTAGGATTAGAGGTATGCCTGGTTGTAAGGCCTTGCCCATCAAAGCCAGGACTCCCAGCATGCTAGGCAGGCACCCTACTTATGTGGCTACATCCTCAGTCCTTGTTATAACGTTTGCTGACTGCTCTAATGCTCATCTGGAGGTAAGTCCAATGTTTCCCTGACATCTCGGTGACTTCTGTGTCACTGTGTCGCCTGATATAGAACTGCCAGGAGGCATTAAAGACTGGCCAAGAGCAGAGAGTTGCTGAAATGGAGGAGTGATTTGGTAAAAACTGCTCTGCTCTTCAGAGAAAACCACACAAGAAAATGCCTCTCAGTCCTTGGATGCTACTGTGTGTCTAGAGGTAAACATTGTATCCATCTCATAGAAAGGCTGTGTCTAGGGACTCATGGGGAATGAAGCCGGAACCCCGTCGGGTTCAGTCAGCCCTGAGATCTAAGCTTCCTGCAGACTTACAGTCAGATGAGTCAGTAAATCAGCCACTTGTCAGAGCTTTTCGAAATGGAGGTTTCTGGGATGTGGGGCTGAGCACATCCCGTTACAGGGGCTTCTTCTCTGTACCCTTGATGCTATAGGGACTTGAAAGCCATCCGTGTCTCACCATGGACGATTCTTTTCAGCTCATTCATACCAGCTGATAGGAAATATTCCACCTACACCTTTTAACTCATCCACCGGGCGTGCTCATTACAGGTCATCTCTGAGTCCCACTGTGTGTACATGCAGTTAGAGATGAACAAAGGCTCTGAAGAGAACTCACCTGTTTCTTACACTCTCTTTATGGTGCTCACTCCTCTAGTCCGTTTCTAGGTCATCAGAGTAGTGGTCACCTCAGTATGGGGGCTGAGCAGTCTGGTGACTGATGTTTGTATCTGTCTACTATGGTGGGACAGGGACAGGCTTCAGTGTGAGACTTCCTTCTTCCTTGAACCCCTTGGCCTTCTTACTGCTGAAAGTATCTCATCCTTGGACCTCCATAGCAATCCTGGGGCACCCTGGGCTACTATCCAAGATGCTGTTTCCTGCCATCCAGGTGCCTGGGAAGCAGATTTGTAACCATCGGGCAGCTTGATGAACAGGGATTCAGAGCACAGAAAGACATTTATCATGGATCATCACTCCATATGCAGGTCTGGAGCAGCAGTTGCCTCAGTAGCACTGTGGGCAAGATGGAGGTATCTGCCACTTGGACACACAACACAGATACACACAGAAAGACACACAGACATAGACACACGTAGAATCATGAGGGGAGAGAGAGAGGGAGAGATCATAGACACATACACACAGAGACATACAGACATGCACACAAGCATACAAACAGACATACTCACAGACACATACACATACAGAGACACACACACAAGACATACACACAGAGACACATACATACACACAAAAACAATTAATTTAAAAATTCAAAAACAAAGAAAATAAAGAAAGACCAGCACCTGTGTGCATTTGCCTGTGTTTTGGGGTAGGACGCCCTTGGCGTGATCATGTCTAGGTCCCTGGAACTTCTCCATGACAAAGAAAAGTTAAAGTTGTATGTAAAGTGGCCAGTGTGAATCAGCTGACTTTAAAAAGATCTGGACTCTCCTGGCAGGGCTATTGTGATGACCCTCCGCGTCCCTTAAAACTGAAAGAAGAGTATAAAAAAAAAAAAAAAAAAAAAAAAAGAATAAATGAAAGAAGAGGAAGAGACCGGGTGGCAAACACAAGGACGCTGTGATGTGAGACCCTAAGCCAGAGGATGTGGGCAGCTTTTGGAAACATGAGAAGCCAAGCATGGCTGCCGCAGAGGCAGAGGAGGCTGCTCAGGTGAACCGCTCCAAAAACAGGACCCAGAGGGGTTTGTGGGTTCAATAGTGAGGGAAACACTAACTTCTTAATACCTCTAACTCTGACCTGATTTAGAAGAAGGATCTTTGCGATGTAGTCAATTTAAAATGGGTCCTGCTAGATGAAAGGAGAGGCTAAATCCACTTCCTTATAGAAAAGAGGCTTGGAACCCAAGACACATGGAGGAGAGGGTCAGAGACGGAGATCGGAATGATGCCCTGCAAATGGAGAAAAACTAGGGACTTCCCCAAGCTGCAATTTGGCTTAGACCTCAAAGGGAGCCCAGTCTTGCTGGTCTGACCTAATCCTGTGGTCCCCAGAACTGAAGGGGGGGTGTCATTGGTTTCAGCCTTTCCTGTCCCCAGCTGGTGGCACTGCATGCCCTCCAGCCTTAGGAAACTCATATTGAGAGTTAGGAGCCTGATCACACCTCAGAGCATGGGATTGAGCCCTCCCAGAGTCCCTTTAAGATAGGCACCTTCCTCTGCTGGTGCAAAGTGACACCAACCAGCTACTGCCTAACCGGTGGGCCACATTTCACTAGAGTCAGATGAGTTGTTGTTTCTGACTGACCAGAAGCCAGGATGGAGATGGCTTTTTATTTTATATTTTATTTTTTGCCATGTCTGTTTCTTGTCCATTGTGTCTCCCATCTATGTGGTAGGGGCACCTCTATTAGGTACTTTTCTTATCACTGGGACAGAGTAATGGGCAGAAGCAGTTAAGAGAGACAGTAACTTAAACAACTGGCTAGTTGTTTAAGGGGGGAAGGCCCAGCATGGTGAGGAAGACATAGATTCCAGCCAGGACCATTCAGCATGGCTTGTTACATGTCAGGAATCACAAGCTAGAAGCCCAGTGTGAGATCTTCAGCCCAGCCCCTGCAGTCTCACCCCCTCTAGCTAAGCCCCCAGATGTTCCCCAGACTTTCAAAAGAGTGCCACAAGCCAGGCATCAAGCGTCCAAACGCATAAAGCCTGTAGGGGCACACTCAAACCACATCTTTTAAATGTAGTCTCCTAGTCTTGAGCTCTGGGTCCCAACCCCCTAATCCCAGAGTTGCCCTCCAAAGTCCCTGCCCTACATACCAGTCAGAATCCAAAGAACTCACCTCTCCCGCCCAGAAAGGCACTAGAATGCTAGCATATTTCCGGATACCATCAGGAGCATTCCAGGCTAGGGGCCAGCAAGATGGCTGAGCAAGGCACTTGTCAAATCTGATGTCCTTGGCTCCAACTCCAGAACTCACATGGAGGAGAGAAACAAATGCAAGCTGTCTTTTGATCTCCACATGTGCACCACAGTAGAAAGAGTGGGGGGGGGGAGAGAGAGAGAGAGATTGGGGAAGGGGAGAGGAGGGGAAAGGGGAGGGGGAGGGAGGGAGAGGCGGGGCACGCACAGGTGCACATACACAAAAAACCATGCTTGATTAATTCGTTAAGGTAATTTTTTTAAAAAAAATCCACCTGAGCACCTACCTAACGGGAGTGTCTGGCTTAGAACGAACCTGCCAGATACTCACCGCATGAGGGCATCCTGTATAGCATCACCTCTTAGGGACCCCAGCAGGGCTCGTGGACAGAACCTTGTGGCGGAACAAGTAGCGTTCCAGACCCCACTGTTCTCCAAGCCAATCGACCCAGAAAACACTAAAGACCAGACCTCCTCTTCATCCAAACTGCCCTTATCTTTCCAACTCACCTCCTTCTCTTTTCCTCCTTCCTTCTCCCAGCTTTTCTAAAGTGATATGTGCGCATGCTCGATGTTAAAGAAATGAACGGACAGCGAGCGATAACTACGGTTTTTGGAAGTCTGACTTTTACCACTAGGGGGAGCGTTTGCACAGCTGGTTCATCCCAACCTTGCAGTTTGCCTGTACAGGACTCCAGCGAGGAATGAACTCTAGTCTTCATATATCTAAAAGGTAAGAAAAGGCCACAATTCGTGGCTATAAGGGTAAAATCATTCTCTTGACAGATATCCTGATGAATCCCGAAGAGATACAATTGCAAGTAAGAATGGTTAGAACGCCATTCTAATTGTTCGTTTTGTTCTAACCCGGGTAGCAAAAGAGCTACTGCCGCTGTTGCCAGAATCCAAATATACCCCCAAGTTTTAGACACAAATGTTATTGGGAAAGTGCAGTAAGTTGCGGGTTGATCTCTGGCGGGTTGCTCTCCTGTACTGTTTGTGTAGGCATGCTATTGTCTTTAAAGTCGCAGGTTACGTTTTAGAGCAGTTTGTGGTTACAGGAAAACTGAATAAAAGATGCCCTGAGTGTTGTAAATAGCTCACCTACCTCCTCTCCCCCAGTTTCCCATCGCTAACATTTTGCAGTATTGTGGTTCATTTGTTAAAACTAATAAGCCGATGTTGATACACAATGATTAACTAAGTGTGTAAATCACAATAAGATTCATTGTTGGTGTTGTGTGTCCTACCCACGATGTACATATTGGCATGTATACGTGTGTGTATACGTGTGTGTGTGTGTGTGTGTGTGTGTGTGTGTGTGTGTGTCTTAGTTAGGGTTTTACTGCTGTGAACAAACGCCATGACCAAGGCAACTATTATGAGGACAACATTTAATTGGGGCTGGCTTACAGGTTCACAGGTTCAGTCCATTATCATCAAGGCAAAAGCATGGCAGCATCCAGGCAGGCATGGTGCAGGAGGAGCTGAGAGTTCTACATCTTCATCTGAAGGCTGCTAGTGGAAGACTGACTCCCAGGCAGCTAGGACAAAGGTATTAAAGCCCACACCCACAGTGACTCGCCTACTCCAACAGTGCCACTCCCTGGGCCAAACATATACAAACCATCACAGTGTCTACGTACAACCTACAGAATACAGCAAAACAAAACAACGATAAAAACCGCCTGTGGCTCTCCCCACAAGTTACATAAACTCTGGAGCTGACAGCTCCTGTCAACGGCGATATCCTAAGGAACACCTTTTCTAGTCCAACATTTTTGGATCCAGAGATTGACAGCTGGCTCGCTCTCTGTAACAGCCAATAGTGACCTCACTCAGCATCTCCTTCCTGGGGCGCAGCACTGTCACTCACTTATAGGGGCGTCTCATTTAGCAGCAAAGGAAATGCGGGTTAGGGACCTGGAAGCCCAACAAGGCTCAACAACCACACAAAGAGAAGCAGCTGAAAGGAAAAACAAAAAAACACACAAAAAAACAAAAAAACAAAAAAATAGGAGAAGTGAAGACGTCTGTTTTGGAAGTGACTAAAATAACTTAACATATCAAAAGCAAAACAACCAAGTCTGGTTAGGAAGATGGCTCAATGGGTAGCGCTTTCTGTGCAAGCAACAAGGAAGCCGAATCTGATTCTCTAAACCCACATTAAAAGAAAGAAAAGCTGAACAAGACAGTACAGGTTTATAATCCCAGCACTGGAGGCGTGGAGACAGGCAGATCCCTGCCCTTCACTGGCCAGACAGTCTAGCCTGGTGAATGTTGGCCAATGAGAGAGCCTGTCTCAGAAACCTACATACACACACAATCCAATTAAAACTTCATAGACACCTAAGACAATAAAGCCATGATTTAAGGAGGAGAAATCCATTAAAAGTAAAGAAAAAAAACTGGGATGCTTTTAAAAATTACACACAGACTCATTTCATTCATGAATAGGGAGAGGAAATAGACCAGTGGTGGATTGTGGGTAGTGTGGGTGGGAAAACGTAGGGTTGGCAAATAAGACCTGGAACTCAGAGGCATCTAAGGTGAGCTATGGGCCAGTCCTGAGCTAGTCAACCCGAAGGAGGAAGGCAGGAGAGCTGCTAAGTTCTCATTCTGGTACAGTGATGCACCAGGCAAACTGGTCAGGACCTGTGGTGACGGGCCAGCTGAAAGTGTTCACAGGGAATCTGTGTTTCTTCCCCAGAGAATGAGAAGATGGTTTAGCTGTAAACTAAAAGTGAGCATAGTGAGTGGGCTTGTCAGGAGGCAAGATGGCATCATGCTTCTTGGCCTTTTGAACTTGAGATAGTCTTGGGAGTTTGGTCTGTTTCTGACATGGGTAAAATTTCCATGTCAGAAAATCCCCACAGTCACAGACAAGAGCCCAGAGCAAGACAGTTGTCAATAGTAGAGTCTTATCCCTTCTATCAGGTTGGCGTATCGGGTCAGGACTCCGTGGTCGACAGTGGACGGCCTTTGTTCCCTGGAACCAGTGAAAACTATTTGTATGTTTATCTCACAGTGAAGACAGTGTTTTCTTCAGCTTTGTGAACTGGCTCTGGTGCAGAAGCCTGGGGCCTGTAGGGGACAGACATTTGCAGAACACAGGGTCAAGTGTCTGGGTCCATCTCCCAGTGGGAGCTGGCTGAGATAGGATACAGAAAGCCACTAATGTGGCCCCTGAAGTTCACAAGGTAGAGGCTGAAGTGTCTTTACACACCTTCTGTGCTTCCAGACCTCTGCTGCCATGGCAGATCTTGAGGTCCCATGAGGTGGATTTGTGGGTTATCCTATCTCATGTATAACTAGGTCAATCGTCCCTGAAAGGAGCAAATACTTTATAGAAATGCTACAAAAACACTATGAACTAATCCTATCAAAGACAGTAAAGGCTGGCATTCCCCTGCTCCAGGTATAGACGACTGCCAGCCACAGTTAAGGGGGTCGGGCACAGACAGTAATTTAAAAATATATAAGCAAATAGCACCTGCCGACTCAAGGTGAAGGAGACACCTGAGAGCGAATGAGAAAGTAACCACTTTCTGTCAGAAAATTGTCTGAAATTAGGAATTTGGAAAGATTTCTGTCATTAAGTGATTTTATTGCCCCAATCCGAGATGTATCTGTAAAAGTTCTCCTAGCTCACACTTTAAAACTTGAAGACAGTTTTCAGTCAGAAGCCTTCAATGGCCTCCATGGGTTGCACTCCTGTGCAAGGTTCAAAAAAGTTAAGTAATTGCATTTGATGTTCAAAAGTGACTTGCTGACCTTAAGGCACACGGAAAGTCATTGACTGTATAAAATTGGAATAATATTCCTCTGTGTATGTAGATGGTGTTGAAAATGCAAATACTGTGAATTATTAGGCATGGTACACAATGGTGGCACGCCATGATCTCTCAAAGGCGAAATGTGTGCTAATGGGGTGATTTCTGTTGACTAGCAACCAAAAGGAGCACACGAGTTTTTGAGAAGAGAAAGTTTTCTTATTTTATTCTGAGAGAAGATTCTCTGAGGGTCTGCCTGTGACTCTCCTGTCTCAACATTCCTCCTGAGATGGGTACACGACACCACACCCAGATAAACCGTCTTAGACTCTGAGAGTGTTTAGTTTCATTCCTGTTGCTGGAATAAAATACAGCAAAAGACAGCTGGAGGGGGAAAGTGTTTGCTTGGATCACAAGTCCAGGCTGGAGTCTGTCACTGCAGGGAAGTCACAGCATGAGCCCAAGGGACCTAATTACATCCACAGTCAGGGGCAGAGCAAAGGGGTGCAGGCTCGCCCCTGCTCAGCTTGCTGCCTCTACTCTACTTTAGAAACTCACAGATCCTCAGCTTCCACTTTCAGGCTGCAGCTTCCCACGTTATTAGTGTGAAAAGACACGCCCCTGCAGACCTGCGCACAGGCCTGCCTGAGCTGGACAATCTCTCTCTGTGACCCTCTTCCCAGGTGACTCTACATTGTGCAAGTTGACAACTACATCACAATAAGTAAGACCCATTCTTTTATTAATTCATTAACAAATGCTACTGAGACCCTGTGTGTGTCTAGAACACTCTAGGCTATGCAGATCATAGTTTGGATAAACACTGTATCATTATGCATGGGAGAGGGAGAGAGGGAGAGACAGAGAGGAAAAGGAGACATGCACATAGAGGGGGGATGTAGACAGGGGAGAGCAAGAGTGAGCAAGTGAGCGAGCAAGAGAGACAGAGAGACAGAGATGACAGACAGACAGACAGACAGACAGACAGAGAGCTAGCTTGCTGGCGCTCACCCCCTTTCTCTTTTTTCTGTAGCTGGGGACCTGGGCCTAGAAGGCAAACAATGTATTGTCTTTGTAGCTTCCATGCTAGAGAACAGGGAACATGCAAGAAATATTTAAATCTGTGGTCCTTTTCTTCCTTAGGCTGTCAGTACTAATTCTAATGTACGTTTTGTAGCAGGTACTAAATGTATCAACAGAGTGGAAGAAGCAGAGGTTGTTCATAATAGGTGTGTCTAAAAATTTGCATTTTTAGTGTCTACAACATAAGAATGTTACTATATGTTACCAACATAGTTCCATATTCATGTATGATGTGTGAATATACTTTCATAGACCATATTACATATAATATATATTAGGCCTTGTAGGTGATAACTGAGTTGTGAAATGTTGTATTATATTGGTTAACTCCTATTAATGTATATGCATCTACCATAGCTTTATGCATATAGTTATCTACCGTGTGGTATACGCACCTACCATAGCTTTATGCATATAGTTATCTACCGTGTGGTATACGCACCTACCATAGCTTTATGCATATAGTTATCTACCGTGTGGTATACGCACCTACCATAGCTTTATGCATATAGTTATCTACCGTGTGGTATACGCACCTACCATAGCTTTATGCATATAGTTATCTACTGTGTGGTATACGCATCTACCATAGCTTTATGCATATAGTTATCTACCGTGTGGTATACGCACCTACCATAGCTTTATGCATATAGTTATCTACCATGTGCGTATTTCCTAGTACACACAACTTAAGCCACATCCGTATATGCAAACTCTCTTTTTCTGTTCACTATCTCAGGTTCCTAGAAGACAAACTCCTTTACATTCCCCCTCGCTTTAAACACTCAAACAAACCCCCTATTCCCTATTCTTACTTCCTGTTTCACTGAGATTAAAGCAAACACAAGGAACTTCCCCAAGCCCAGACCTCTGCCTGGCTGTCACAGTGCGCCACTCTCTAGCCCTTGTGCTGGGCACACCTTGGGGTGCAACACTCCCTCCCATCTCTCCATGCACGCTAGTCCAGCACTCAAAGTAGCTTCCAACGAAACAAGGAAAACAGGATGGTAAACCTGAATTCTCATCTTGGTGGGATTTAAGATCTCCATCGGAACAGACCTTCTGGTGAACCTGTGAGAGGTTTACAGATTAGGTTGTAGATTGAAAGACCTGCCCAGGTCCATGTTATAGAAAAAAAGAGAAAGGGGGTAAGAACCAGCAGCTAGCTAGTGCTCTCTGTCTCTCTGTCTGTCTCTGTCTCTCTCTCCCTCTCTCTCTTTCCCCTCCCTCCCTCTTTCCCTCCCCTGTCTATCTTTTCCCATGTGTGTCTCCTTTTCTTCTCTCTCTCTCTCTCTCTCTCTCTCTCTCTCTCTCTCTCTCTCTCTAGATGCTGATGCAATGTGACCTGCCTCACACCCATCTTGTAGTAATTTCCCACCATGATGGACTGCACACCCCAAAACTGTAAGCCAGGACAAGTCCTTCCTCCTTTATGTTGGGTCATATGGATCATTCAATTCACAACGTGGAGAACTCCAGGTAGAGAAAAGAACTGATCCAAACTAATGGGTCTGGTGCTCTCACCCCACAGAAGCCAGCCAGAGGGGAAAACCTTCTTCCCACATTGTGAAAGACTGTTCTATAGAAGAAACACGAGCCTCTCCCAGATGAAGAACTTGTCTCCCTCCTTTATAAGCCCTCTTCTGAGGTGTTGACTGAACTTTGTGTCCAGCTCCTGAAGCATCTTGGAGAGAGGCTGTTTGTGTCAAAGAGCTTGGGGGATTTTCCCAGAGCCACTGTGAGGAATGAAGTTGACACAGGGTCCATATGGCTTCCTGAACTGTGCAGGTATGAATGACCTTGTGATGGGAGTGACTGTTTTAGATCAAAAGACACTTTGAAAAACGAGTGTGCACTGAACATGCCCAGGTTACTAGCTTTCAGGAGATAGGCTCAAAATGACCCCCACAGACAGCCCAGCTTCTGGATGCTGTAGAGAGAGGTTCAGTTTCTAGAACCTTCCTGAGACCTGGGTGTATTCTTGCCTTTGCCTCCCATGAGGTGAACTGTATCCTTCAAGTTATTCTTGTGATGATTCTCAAGAAGCACATAGCTACCCTTTGGGTGTGCATTGCTATCCTCTCTCTCTCTCTCTCTCTCTCTCTCTCTCTCTCTCTCTCTCTCTCTCTCTCTGTGTGTGTGTGTGTGTGTGTGTGTGTGTGTGTGTATGTGTGTGTTTCCTGTGTTTAAGTCTAACCATATATAAACCTCTTCATAAAAAATTTTTTTTCTCTTTAAACTGGTGGCTATGGTTTGTGGTTTAAATGTAAATTGTCCCTTATAGGTTCATGTGCTTGAAAAGTTGGTCCCCAACGTGGTAGTGCTGTTTGGAAGATTATAGAATCTTCAAGAAATGGGGCCTAACCAGAGGACTGGTCTGATGTCAGGGTGTGGATTGAGCCCTATGGCCTATGGTCTGCTTCTGGTTTCCTCTTTGCTTCCCAGTCAGCTGTCAGGAAGCAGCTGCCTGCCAGCTCTACAGCACTCTCGCCTCAACACACTGCACCCCTCAAACTGGGAGCCTCAATAAATTCCCCTCCCTCACATTGCTTCTCAGCAGGTATTTGGTTAGAACAAAAAGGAAAGGAATTGGGGAGCCGCTCTCAGAGATTCCTGTTCTCACAACCTGAAGAATCCTGACCAGGGAAGACTCTGCATCCTGTCCAAATGCAAAGGAAGAGAAATGCAAACAGTTAGTGACCTTCTCCAGACTGAATTTACGGCTGTGATAGAGAGTCTCAAAACTACCAGAGCTTTTAAGGAACGAATTTTAAGAATGAGCCTTGTGGTGGTTTGAATAAGAATGGCACCACAAACTCAATGTGTTTGAAAGCTTGGCATAGGGAGTGGCACTATTAGGTGTGGCCTTGTTGGAGTGGGTGTGGCCTTGTTGGAGGAAGTGTGTCACTATAGTGACAGGCTCTAAGGTCATATATGTTCAAGTTTGCCCAGTGTGGCACACAGTCTCCTGCTGCCTGTAGATCAAGACGCAGAACTCTCAGCTCCTTCTCCATCACCGTGTCTGTCTGCACGATGCCATGCTTCTCACTATGATGATAGTGAGCTAAACCTTTGAAACTGTACCCAGCGCCAATGAAATGTTTTACTTTATAATAGTATAATAGTTGCCATGGCCATGGTGTCTTCTCACAGCAATAAAACCCTAATTAAGACAGACCTTAAGGGGAAGAAATATATATATATATATATGTAAAACAAAGCAAAGCAAGAGGCTGGGGACTTAGCTCAGTGCTTAAAGCACTCTAGTTGTAAGAATGCAGGCCAGATAATGGGCTCCCAGAATCCATATGAGTGTTGGATAGGCATGGTAGCTATTTCAGCCTAGAAGAGGCAGCAGATGCCCAGAGAAAGCTGGCTCTGGAGATTAGCCATCAACAAGCTCTGGGTTTGATTGAGAGACCCTGCTTCAATGTATATGTGGATGTATGATTGATGAGAAGTCCTAACGTCAATCTTAGGCCTCCACATGAATGCACACCCATGTGCATACATGTGGATCCACACAAACATGTAGCTACTCACACGCAACTTTCATACACACACACATTGCATATATATATATATATATATATATTGCATAATATATATATATTAGCTGTCTTCAGACACACCAAAAGAGGGCATCAGATTTCATTTCAGATGGTTGTGAGCCACCATGTGGTTGCTGGGAATTGAACTCAGGACCTCTGGAAGAGCAGTCAGTGCTCTTAACCACTGAGCCATCTCTCCAGCACCAGCAAGGTACCTTCTACTCTAGGTAAAATTTGAAAACGTTTGTAATTTCTCAGACTGTGCAGGACTGTCATTGGTTCATTTAGTAAATGTTCAACAAATACCTCCTGCACACAACCCCCTAAGTCTCCAGAACAGACTAGAAAACAACCGAAGGTGTGGTAGAAGGAACCATCATGAGCAGGCTGGTATATCCCTTATGGGCGCTTCTGCATAACAGGGGGAGGGGTGGTTCGAGAGACAGGTGCTAGGAGCAAACACAACCATGGTATGCTAAGCCTCTTTTCTTATTATATACTAAGTATCTTAGCTAGGGCTTTACTGCTGTGAACAAACACCATGACCAAGGCAATTCTTATAAAGAACAACATTTAATTGGGGCTGGCTTATAGGTTCAGAGGTTCAGTCCATTATCATCAAGGTGAAAACATGGCAGCATCCAGGCAGGCATGGTGCAGGAGGAGCTGAGAGTTCTACATTTTCATCTGAAGGCTGCTAGGAGAAGAGTGACTTCCGGGCAGCTAGGACTAGGGTCTTAAAGCTCACCCCCACGGTGACACACTTCCTCCAACAAGGCCACATCTACTCCAACAAGGCCACACCTACTCCAACAAGGCCACACCTCCTAATGATGCTACTCCCTGGGCCGAGCATATACAAACCATCACCACTAGGTCGTTGCCATGGCCAATATAAGCATCAGGGGAGACATGAGTGACAGGAAGGGAGGTACACCAACTAAAACACCCCCACCTCATTTGAAGAAACATGAGTAGTTCTTCATCTCTTCCTTTCCATCTGGATCAAATCACCTGCAAGCACCAAGTCTGGTGCCAGTAAGAAAGGAAATCTCTCTAGTCAGACACTGGGAAGATCTGAGGTTCCAGGCCTGCAGCCAGTAAAAGGGTTACAGTTATCGAGCCAAAAAGGGTGCCTGGAGCATCCTTGATGCTTTATGGCGGCATGCTCTCTAAGAAGGTGGCCTCCAAGTTCACTTGATTCCCCTCAGAAATGGCTGATCATGTTTATTCCAGGGATGTGTCGGGCTTCGTTTCTGCCTGTGCTGCTGACAGCTTCACCGTCTATTTTTACCTCTTTGGGAGCAGCTATTGATTGTTGATACAGATAGTGTCACTGGAAACATAAGGCACAGCTTAATTAAGCTCCGATTTAAAAGGCACCGTGAAAGTTCCAGTGACTAGAAAATGCTATAGTCTAAGTGCAAAGAGACATGGGCCATGTTGTTATCAAACATGTTTCTGGGGGGAGGGAGCAAGAAGGATGGCTACCCAGGTATGAAAGGCAGGATGCTCATCCTATTTGTACACAACATTTTGACCTGGCATTTAAGAGGCTTTGCCTGATACCCATGCTGCCAGAGCTGGTTTGGGTGTGTCCGAGTGTGCCGCATAAGGGTAGCCTGTGGAGGTTGGCTGAACTTTCTCTTGGGATCATCACTTCTGCTCCCTGCTCTCTGTTTCTCCATTTTTCCTCTTCTCTTTCTTTGCCTTATTTTTCTCCTCCTCTTCCCTTTGGTCACGTCTCTTTAGACCCCTCCCATTTTTCCTTTGCTGTAGAACCAAAGGGCCAAGAGAGCATGAGAACGGCTGGGTTCTGCTTGCTGCCTGTTTGCTCGAGGGAAAGCCCTTTGACAGGTGCAAGGTGCCTCTGCTCTAAGAAACGGCAGGAGGAGCCTCTATGTTCGAGGATGTGAGCTGGCTTACAGATGCACGCATGGAATATTACATTAAAAGGAAAAAAAAGCTGTCTGGGATTGAAGAGATGGCTGCTTAGAGGTAAGATTACTGGCTGCTTTTTCAGGGGACCCAAGTTCAGTTCCCAGCAGCTACACCAGGAGCCTCCCAACCATCTGTCACTCCAGCTTCAGGAGATCCCAAATACTTTTCTGTTCTTCATGTGCTGATAGCACAGAAGAGAGAGAGAGAGAGAGAGGGAGAGAGAGAGAGAGAGAGAGAGAGAGAGAGAGAGAGAGAGAGACAGAGAGACAGAGAGACAGAGAGACAGAGACAGAGAGAGACAAGGAGGGAAGAAGGGGGAGAGGAGAGATAGTCAGAGAGAGACAGAGACGGACAGAGAGAGAGACGGGGACCACCCATGTGGGACTTGGGTGGGATCTTGGGGGGACTTGGCTGACAATCTAAGCACTGGCACTCACTTTGCTTGGCTGCCCAGGGAGGACGAGGCAGGAATATTCTTCATTCACATCTTAGAAGTGATCGGTAGCACTCTAAAACTAGCTACAGATCACTTTGTCCTTGCCACTCCCCTGAGGTTGCACCCAATTCTCCTGCCTCAGAGCTGCCACAGAGAGCCAGCTGTGATGGTACGCTTGACCACATATTGGGTTTCTGTCTCCATGGGGTGCTCTCTCCCCTCACTGACTTTGCCCATCAGGCCTGCTCTGAGTGCCACGAAGGACTTAGAGCAAGCCAGCCACCAAACAACGCCCTGCCCCTCGGATGAATACAACAGACCCACCCAGCAACTGGTTGGCTGGGTGTTGTTTTTCCAAAACCGGGCCTCGTTCCTTTTGTTACCCTTTTCAGAAGGTCTGGCTGGGGTTTGCAGAGGGTGTTGTGATGTTGTCCTCTCTGCTGAACTTCAATCTAATCCCGCGTGGCCTTTATCGTATCATATTCTGTTTTAAAAATACTGGCTATGACGAGACAATCGCTTGCTTTAACATTTACCCTTTAAAGCACAACCAAGTGATTTTTCCAATATACAAGGAGTCTGGCAGACATCACCGCCATCAGTTTTAGTTGTGACTCATTCTCAGTCACTCCCTATTTCCCTCCCATCAGTCCCTGGTAGCCACCGATTATTCTCTCTGTATATTTGCCTAATCTGGACATTTCATATATGCCATTGTGTGCATGGCTTCTTTCATCAGCATCATGTCTCCAAGATCCATCACGGTAGTGACAATATTAATACTTCTTTCCTTGTGTGCAGATCCTTCTGCTGCAGGTGCGCTCCTGGTGCATCCGTTCACAGGCCATTCCAATTCTTTACATGAATACATACATCAGCATGAACACCGATGCCAGGAGCTGTCATCTGCAGGTCTGTGTGTGGCCGCATGATTTTATTTTTCTTTGGATTAGATCTAGAAGAAGAACTTCTGGGTCACATGGTAACTCTAGATTTTCTTTTCCAGGAGACAGGCCTGAGACAGATCTGTTTCTCCCCATCCTCACACCCTCAGGGCTTTGTGAATTATTTCTTCTCTTCCATTCACAAGGGCATCATAACAACCCCAGTATGCCTTACACAGGGCATACTTGGAATAAATCTCAGCTCTATTGGGTGTACATTTGATGATAATAGATCCACTTCCTAACTAGATGGAGTGCCTGCTTTAGGAGAAAACACAGACCTAACTCAGCATTCCCCTAAGAACCTAACTGCACAAGCAGAGGTACCATTTACTGAGCACGCACTGAATTCTCAACATTCCCCTAAGAACCTAATCGCACAAGCAGAGGTACCATTTACTGAGCACGCACTGCATTCTTCCCCATATGACCTCGTTTCATTAGAAATGAGGGATCTCCCGCACTCTGCAGGTAATTAACTGTAGGGGTGATATTTAAAAAACTGTGCCTGGTCCAGCTTGCTCCTGGGCAGCCACCATGTTCCGGCTGCTCCTAGGCTCTGACTGGGGCTCCGGCTAGCTAGATGTGCAAGCCCTGGCACCTGAGAGATGCCAGTGTGGGAGATGGCTCTGCCAATCCCCCATGCTGCATCCACAAAGTTCAGCTGAACCCCAGACAATACCCACCATCCTCGAAGTACCTGGTAGAAATGAGACTCTTAAATCTTTTTTTTTTTTGACAGTTTTTAGAACTGTATTTCAATGTAAGTATATGCATAAGAAATGCACTCATGTTGGTTAATAGAATGAAATTATGTTTAACTTATCCTACACAATCTTGACCAGAAACTTGGTACATGGTTTACAATTTAAAAAAAAAAAAAAAGGTAACAAAAACCAAACTGCAATCTGTTTCATCTCTATCTATTACAAATGTATATTTAAAAAATCCTCCATCAAATGCTGCTGAAGGCAGCAGAATCTTGAGAAATATACCTTTGGTTTGCCTTAGAAAAGTAACACATATTGCACTGTAAAGGTTTATAAAATTGGCACAAAACATTGTTGTAATGTCACAATACCACTTTTAAGAGTTCAGTAACTAACGGGAGCCTATGGGCCATACACAGAGCTGTAGAGGCTATCACACTTAGCCAGGAGTACAGACTGGAAATCTACACAATCAGATCACTCTGAACTAAGACTATCAGCTCACCTCATGTGCTCAGTCAACCAGGAAACCCTAGATATACCTTGATTTTTTTGCAAAGAAAACAGGAGACTCTTAAATCTTAATGATTAAAGGATTTATATATTTAGAAATGCTCAATCAACAAGATGCCCACACAATTAGAGTTGTTACCCAATATCTAACCTTTTGATAGAAGTTGCTACCCAGGACAGCTTTCGACCCATCCGAGGGTTTCCATGGCTGATAACCTCCTTTCTCTTCCCCTTTCTCTTTTTCTCCCTCCCTTCCTCTCTTTCTCTCCCAGCTCCACCTCCTCTTCTACTGCCTAATCATAGAGCTCCACTGCGAATACAATGTAGCAGAATAAGAATTCTGCTATAATTAACAGAAAGGTGAAACACATAGTAGTTCTCACGCTGATGAGTTGTCCCGGCATAGTGCTCACTTGAGGTCCTGTTTCCCCTTAATGAATCCCCCCAATCCAAGACCCAGTGTCGTGTCTCATCTCCTACTGCAATGGTTCTCAGCCTTCCTAATGCTGTGACCCTTTAATACAGTTCCTCATATTGTAATGACCCCAAACTAGAAAATTATATTTTGTTGCTATATCATAACAACAATTTTGCTACTGTTAGGGAATTGTAGTCTAAACATCTGATACTTAGGACATCTATAGCAAACCCTCTGACAGGGTTGTTGGGCCTCCAAAGGGTTCAAGTCCCACAGATTGAGATCCCCTGTCCTACTGTACACAATTGTTTGAATAAGAAGTGTCTCCTATGGACTCTGGCATTTAAACATTGGCCCCCAGTTGGTGGCACTGTTTGGGGGAGGTTTAGGGAGGAAGTGAGCCACTAGGGGTGAGCTTTGATAGCATACAGGCTCCCCCTGTTTCTAGTTTGCTGTCCCTACTTCATGGTTGTGGTTGAGATTTGATCTCTCAGCATCTGGCTCCAGCTGCCATTCCTATTACTTACCCACCACAATGGACTCTTATTCCTCTGGGACTCTATATCAAACTCTAATAAACTCTTTTATAAATTGCCTTGGTCGTGGTATTTTATCACAGTAACAGAAAAGTAATTGATACACATGGCTTCCCCACCCCCACCCCCCTTGAGATACTAAAGCAGAAAGGGAAGTTTTAGAGGAAATAGAGGCAGCCAGCAGGATTGGAGAAAAGGCACAAGGGAAGGCAATGAGAGACAGATGTGAACAAAATACAGTGGTATCTGTGTATACACAAATACACGATATATGTACGAAAATAATTATTGAAACCCACTCATTTTTGTACTAAAGATGCTTCTAATTATCTGAAAATTGGAGGGTGACATAATAACTAATACGTTGAAGTATAAACGTAAAGCCATATCACGTCATTTAAATCTTATTTGTGATTCCGCGGTAATATGCACTAAGTATCTAAGCACTGCTAATGTCTACCGAACACAACCTCTAACTAGATTTAGTTTAAGTCCTCCAAAGTTGGCTGCGTGTTTCCAAACGTCGCCGCGTGGGAACTGCAGAAGCGCTGCCTCCTGGGTTACTGTCCCGCAGGCTAACACCCGGCTTGTGTCCTTCAACAGGCACCGCCAGCTGTCAGAAAAGCAGAACTGGCCAGAGGCCTCTGCCCCTAACAAATATGGCCGCCCTAAGGCTTCAGGCTTAGGGCGGCAGAGTGAGCCTCACGTGACAAAAATCCTGTTGTATCATTGGCCTGCTCTATAGGAAGGGCGGGACTTAATGGCCCGAGTGGGCCGACCTTAAAGGGAACGCTCTTGGGCTCCGCGCGAGCTAGGACTCGAGGCCGGCGGGCTCAGGCTGGCCGCCCCTCCCGCGCGGGGCGGAGGCGGACGGGGCGGGCGCTGGAAGGCGGCGTCCCTGAGCTGCGGTGACCCCGAGAGGGTGAAGCGAGAGCCGGCGGCCGCGGCGCCGAGCCGAGCCGAGCGAGGGAGCGCGCGCCGGGCATGGAGGACGGCGTGGCCGGGTCGCGGCTCGGAGAGGTGGCGGAGGCGGTCGAGGCGCGGGCGCCCCGCAGGGTGACTCTGAGGCCCTTCGCGCCCTTCTCCGCGGCTGCCGAGGGGGACGAGGGCGGCGGCGGCGACTGGAGCTTCATCGACTGCGAGATGGAGGAGGTGGATCTGCAGGACCTGCCGAGCGCCACCATCGCCTGCCACCTGGACCCGCGCGTGTTCGTGGATGGCCTGTGCCGGGTGAGGACCGGGCCGCCGTCGGGGGGCGGGGGGTTGGGAAGGCGGACACTTGTTGCGGGGCGCGGCTGGGGCGGGGGACGGGCCGCAGCCCTGCTCCAGGGGTCGCTGGTTCTGGAGGCGGGCTTCCTTTTGCACCGCCTACGTAGTCCAGATCGTGTTCTACAGGATCACTGAAGATTTGAAATCAATTCCTCTTATCCACTGCCATGGTTGGTTACTCATACCTGCCCCATATCTTTCCCAGGGTGTCAAATTTGTGTGGATTTGGGTGAGGAAGGAACAACTCCCAATACCGAGTGTCCCTGATGGTGGCATGTCACCCCTTTAAGGAACTAAATATCTTAAAGGCTTAGGAAAGGCTTTTCCCCCAAACTGGCCAATCAACCACAAGATAATGAGCAACCAGGATCCTCACCCAAACACTGGCTTTTCTTCCAATAGTGCAGATTGAGAATGCAGAGCGTAGTCTATTTATGAACGGTGAGTCACGTCTGTTTCTCCTTCCAATGAATGAGGTGCACCCCTCCTCTATCTAGTAAATGCAGGGCAGGGGCTAAACCCCCAGCGTTAAGGAACAGCTCCCCTAGCCACTTCAGGTGATAACTCATCCAGCACTTGCCCTAAAGGCAAAAATGCAATTTTATTTTCTGCTGTATCTTCAGATCCCAGAACAGCATCACAATAAATAAATAAATTAATAAATGTTGACATGAGTGGCTGACCAAGTGGGCAGAGCCTTAAACAATGCTGTTCCCAGATACCAGGCACCCAGGCAAGTGCAGTCTCACTTTGAATTGATCTTGCTTCAGGCAAAAAGAGAGAGCCCGAGATCTCTAAAAGAGGTTTGAAGTGCTGGCCAGAGCCCCGCCTGCAGAGAGAGACAGAAAGCCCCTGAGCTGTGACAATTGTTGCTCTACACAGGATGTCCTGAAGTGTGCACGGCCAATTGTAAATCCTCTCTGAAAGTAAATGGCCGTATAAATTATAAATAACCAAGACACAGCGGTGTCTCTCTTGGCCACAGCCCTCAGCTACACTTCATTGACATGTGGACTCAGTGCCAGGGGCTGGAAGCTTTGCTGACATGTTTGATTGAGGGAAACAGAAAAGATAAATATCAGCTGTAGCAGAAGGCGGCGACGGTGCTCTAGGGAGGAGGTGTGCGGGTGGGGGGGGGGGATAGGGTCTGAGGGAAGGAGGAGTTGGCTGCTGTGCATCCAGCGAGCAGCGATGGCACTCTCTGGAATGATAAGGCGGTGATTGCTGATGACCGGTGCTGGTTTCCAAAAGTGGTTTCAGACTCAGAGGAGGAAGTGGTGAGCTTGCCAGGCTTGTCACTTTCATGAGCTTGGATTCCAAGAGGGTGTGGAGATGGGCAGGCCTTTGGGAAGAAGCACATGAAGGAGGTGCTCTTGAGCACAGCCACCCCTCTCTCTGACATCCCTCTGATACTAAAATCTACACATGGCCAAGTTTCCTATGTAAAACAGTAGGTGCTTGCATATAGCATATGCATAATCTAGCATATACATAATCTAGCAGATGCATAATACAGTGTATGCATAACATAGTATATGCATAATATAGCATTTATAATATAGTGTATGCATAACATAGTATATGCATAATATAGTGTATGCATAATATAGCATATACATAATCTAGCAGATGCATAATATAGTGTATGCATAACATAGTATATGCATAATATAGTGTATGCATAATATAGCATATACATAATCTAGCAGATGCATAATATAGTGTATGCATAACATAGTATATGCATAATATAGTGTATGCATAATATAGCATATACATAATCTAGCAGATGCATAATATAGTGTATGCATAACATAGTATATGCATAATATAGTGTATGCATAATATAGCATATACATAATCTAGCAGATGCATAATATAGTGTATGCATAACATAGTATATGCATAATATAGTGTATGCATAATATAGCATATACATAATCTAGCAGATGCATAATATAGTGTATGCATAACATAGTATATGCATAATATAGTGTATGCATAACATAGTATATGCATAATATAGCAGATGCATAATATAGCATTTATAATATAGTGTATGCATAATATAGCAGATGCATAATATAGCAGATGCATAATATAGCAGATGCATAATATAGTGTCTGCATAACATAGTATATGCATAATATAGCATTTATAATATAGTGTATGCATAATATAGTGTCTGCATAACATAGTATATGCATAATATAGCATTTATAATATAGTGTATGCATAATATAGCATATACATAATATAGCAGATGCATAATATAGCAGATGCATAATATAGTGTATGCATAACAGTATATGTATAATATAGCATATGCATAATATAGTGTCTGCATAACATAGTATATGCATAATATAGCATTTATAATATAGTGTATGCATAATATAGCATATACATAATATAGCAGATGCATAATATAGCAGATGCATAATATAGTGTATGCATAACATAGTATATGTATAATATAGCATATGCATAATATAGTGTATGCATAACATAGTATATGCATAATATAGCATTTATAATATAGTGTATGCATAATATAGCATATACATAATATAGCAGATGCATAATATAGCAGATGCATAATATAGCAGATGCATAATATAGTGTATGCATAATATAGTGTATGCATAATATAGCATATACATAATATAGCAGATGCATAATCTAGCAGATGCATAATATAGTGTATGCATAACATAGTATATGCATAATATAGCATTTATAATATAGTGTATGCATAATATAGCATATACATAATATAGTGTATGCATAATATAGTGTATGCATAATATAGAATATACATAATATAGTGTATGCATAATATAGTGTATGCATAATATAGCATATACATAATATAGCAGATGCATAATATAGCAGATGCATAATATAGTGTATGCATAACATAGTATATGCATAATATAGCATAAAAATAATATAGTGTCTGCATAATATAGCATATATATAATATAGCATATGCATAATATAGCAGATGCATAATCTAGCAGATGCATAATATAGTGTATGCATAACATAGTATATGCATAATATAGCATTTATAATATAGTGTATGCATAATATAGCATATACATAATATAGTGTATGCATAATATAGTGTATGCATAATATAGCATATACATAATATAGTGTATGCATAATATAGTGTATGCATAATATAGCATATACATAATATAGCAGATGCATAATATAGCAGATGCATAATATAGTGTATGCATAACATAGTATA
Organism: Arvicanthis niloticus; assembly: GCF_011762505.2. NCBI lineage: Eukaryota > Metazoa > Chordata > Mammalia > Rodentia > Muridae > Arvicanthis > Arvicanthis niloticus. Next base: position 73,846,121 of record NC_047669.1, on the reverse strand, counting down.
TGCATAATATAGCATAAAAATAATATAGTGTCTGCATAATATAGCATATATATAATATAGCATATGCATAATATAGCAGATGCATAATCTAGCAGATGCATAATATAGTGTATGCATAACATAGTATATGCATAATATAGCATTTATAATATAGTGTATGCATAATATAGCATATACATAATATAGTGTATGCATAATATAGTGTATGCATAATATAGCATATACATAATATAGTGTATGCATAATATAGTGTATGCATAATATAGCATATACATAATATAGCAGATGCATAATATAGCAGATGCATAATATAGTGTATGCATAACATAGTATATGCATAATATAGCATAAAAATAATATAGTGTCTGCATAATATAGCATATGCATAATATAGCAGATGCATAATATAGCAGATGCATAATATAGTGTCTGCATAACATAGTATATGCATAATATAGCATTTATAATATAGTGTATGCATAATATAGCATATACATAATATAGCAGATGCATAATATAGCAGATGCATAATATAGTGTATGCATAACAGTATATGTATAATATAGCATATGCATAATATAGTGTCTGCATAACATAGTATATGCATAATATAGCATTTATAATATAGTGTATGCATAATATAGCATATACATAATATAGCAGATGCATAATATAGTGTATGCATAACATAGTATATGTATAATATAGCATATGCATAATATAGTGTATGCATAACATAGTATATGCATAATATAGCATTTATAATATAGTGTATGCATAATATAGCATATACATAATATAGCAGATGCATAATATAGCAGATGCATAATATAGCATATACATAATATAGTGTATGCATAATATAGTGTATGCATAATATAGCATATACATAATATAGCAGATGCATAATCTAGCAGATGCATAATATAGTGTATGCATAACATAGTATATGCATAATATAGCATTTATAATATAGTGTATGCATAATATAGCATATACATAATATAGTGTATGCATAATATAGTGTATGCATAATATAGCATATACATAATATAGTGTATGCATAATATAGTGTATGCATAATATAGCATATACATAATATAGCAGATGCATAATATAGCAGATGCATAATATAGTGTATGCATAACATAGTATATGCATAATATAGCATAAAAATAATATAGTGTCTGCATAATATAGCATATATATAATATAGCATATGCATAATATAGCAGATGCATAATCTAGCAGATGCATAATATAGTGTATGCATAACATAGTATATGCATAATATAGTGTATGCATAACATAGTATATGCATAATATAGCATTTATAATATAGTGTATGCATAATATAGCATATACATAATATAGTGTATGCATAATATAGTGTATGCATAATATAGCATATACATAATATAGTGTATGCATAATATAGTGTATGCATAATATAGCATATACATAATATAGCAGATGCATAATATAGCAGATGCATAATATAGTGTATGCATAACATAGTATATGCATAATATAGCATAAAAATAATATAGTGTCTGCATAATATAGCATATATATAATATAGCATATGCATAATATAGCAGATGCATAATCTAGCAGATGCATAATATAGTGTATGCATAACATAGTATATGCATAATATAGCATTTATAATATAGTGTATGCATAATATAGCATATACATAATATAGTGTATGCATAATATAGTGTATGCATAATATAGCATATACATAATATAGTGTATGCATAATATAGTGTATGCATAATATAGCATATACATAATATAGCAGATGCATAATATAGCAGATGCATAATATAGTGTATGCATAACATAGTATATGCATAATATAGCATAAAAATAATATAGTGTCTGCATAATATAGCATATATATAATATAGCATATGCATAATATAGCAGATGCATAATATAGCAGATGCATAATATAGTGTATGCATAACATAGTATATGCATAATATAGCATTTATAATATAGTGTATGCATAATATAGCATATACATAATATAGCATATACATAATATAGCAGATGCATAATATAGCAGATGCATAATATAGTGTATGCATAACATAGTATATGCATAATCTAGCAGATGCATAATATAGTGTATGCATAACATAGTATATGCATAATATAGTGTATGCATAATATAGCATAAAAATAATATAGTGTCTGCATAATATAGCATATATATATAATATAGCATATGCATAATATATGCATATCCTCCCATGTGCTTTAAGTCATCTCTAGGCCACTTATGATAGCTGGTAGGTTGTAAAGGTATATAAATAGTTGCTATACTGTTTTCTTAAAATGACAAGAGGGAAAGGTATGTGCCTGTTCTTGTGAATGCAATTTTTCTTTATTTAAAGAGAAAGAGAGAGAAAGAGATTCTAGATTGCCTGAACCTGTGCATGTACAACCAGAGGGCATGAGCGCTGGCAGAAGAGAGAGGTACAGCACGGGATGGATATAAAAGAGAGTCAAGCAGTAGCAACAGGTGGCAGGCTGGTGGCAGCCAGGTTCCTTATGGGTTGCACACTGGTGGCTCAGGATGTCTGACTGTAGAACTAGCTAACTGGGCTGGCCTCAGGAGTTCCACAGGAGGTATCCACCAGACCAGTAGCCATGAACAGCCGCTAGAAGCTGGAGCTCTGAGAGGAAGCATTGTGGCTGGAACCCCTGTGAAGAGCTGCCTCAAGTGCATAGGTCTGAAGATGTGAAGTTTGGTGCTAAAGAGCCTGGCCTTCCCTGGCCCAAGGGAGCCCAAGCCAGATCCACGGGCAGGATCTGCCTTCCAGGGTCTGGAGGAGGCCTCTGGGGACAGTGCGGAAAGTGACGCAGTGAGAAGTCAGTGCAAGGAGCCTAGGGTGGCCCCTGCACAGGCTGGCTGGCTGCTTAAGGAGAGTTTTGTGTCTAGAATCCAGAGGGACAGCGACGCTGAGGTGCAGGTGCCAGGGTGACCTGGGTAAAGGCCAGGAGTTCCTGTGAGTGCTGAAGAGAAGGGTGCTGGGCTGCAGAGGTCTGAAGAGCATCCAGGGGAGGTCCCCAGAGGGCTGAACTCAGATGTTACTCTAACTTTAAAGTTGGGTGGAAAATGTCCTGTAGGGAAGGAAGATGGGTGGGGAGGGGAGGAAGCAGTGAGACAGGCCAGGGAGCTTGTCAGGTTGTTGGAAAGGAGAGTCCTTAGTGCAGAGGTGTGGTACTCAAGGAGACAGATAGAGGGCCTCTGAAGGCTCCTCTTTGTCTCCACCTTGAGGGCTGATGCTTCAGTATGGAGTGTTGTGCACTGGTTCACAGTGATGCAGACACCATTAATACATAGGTCTAAGAGTGCCAGTCCCCAGGGCCAGTATCTCTACAGGAAGACAAACTAACAAAACCACCATTGTGGTAGGTCATTGGTAGGCCTCTCTGCAAGCTGATTGTTTCTCAGCTAGAACCATCCCTCTGAGAGAAAGTGTGACTGGGGTTCAGTCTACCCCATGCATGCAGGTTACCTTTAGATGGTAGATTGAAAATGTGTCTGCTTCAAGTTGACCGCTGCAAAGCTATGGGGGTCCTCAGAGCTGCCGTCCTCCTTTCTAACAGTACTGAAGGGCCACCGGGGGTGCTAACCTGCAGAAAAAGCTCCTTTCCTATGACTCTCCTGATTCTATAACCTTAATCTTAAATGAAAAGAAGAAATGGACCTGAACTAGTCATTTGTTTGGGAATTCCAGAAACTGTTAGAACTACTAACAATCTGATGTGTGAAATTTGCTTTTAGTAAAATATGATAATTAAGTGTCTATATAAAAAATTATTATGTAAAATAATCTTACTAGAGAAATTCACACTGTTACAAGTTAGAGGAAACCTTTGTTAAAATAAGGTTATTTTCTACATGGGTAAATGTTTGCCTGGCACACTCTGTTTTCCTAGCTGCTGCTTCTGTGAACAGTTGTATTTAGAGAGCAGAGCTGTGCTTTGAACCAGTGATTACCCGTGCTTTGGGCTGTTGGCTCTGGTTAGTTGGTTCCCTCTGCTCAGCTGTCACCAAGCTAACCTGCAGTTTCAGAGTTTGGCTTCTACGAGGCAGAGCTCCAAACAGTAGCAGAAACACACACTTTCATTGGTCGTCTCAAACATGGATGCACATTTGATGGATATAGCGTCACCAAAAGTCTGTATCAGAATCGGCTGTCAGGAAATCGTATCCATTTCTACTGAACACACATTTCTTTTTAAAAAGGCTGTGATTCATGGTAGCCTTTTCTGTCATTTTCTTTTAATAACATGTGCTCTGATCTGCATAAAAGGGTCTTAAGCAAGAGTTCTGACTTCTCTACGTATGTGACCCTCCCCAAAAAGGGAGATTTCGATGGTACCTATAACCTTGGAATCTGTTTTAAAAACTCTGTGTGTGTATGTGTGTGTGTGTGTGTGTGTGTGGAGAGAGAGAGAGAGAGAGAGAGAGAGAGAGAGAATATGATAATATGCATGTGACATGTGACAGAACCTTTGGGAGCCTGTCCTCCCACCATGTATTTGAGGCAGAATCTCTCACATCCCTGAGGCTTTGCAGACTTCCAGTCAGTTGGCCGGAAAGCCTCCGTGTGCTTCCTTTCTCCTCCCCCCCCACCCCCCGTAGCCGTGGGGTGTGATGTGAGTAGCAGTGGGGTATGATGTGAGCGGGTGCATCTGGTTTCTTAACACAGGTTCTGGGGCTCATAAGGCTTGTAGCTAGCAGTTACCTACTGAGCTACCTCACCACCCCTCCCCCAGCCTCTGGAATCCCAGGAGAGGGTTTGAGAAATTCCCTTGTCCTCTCCACTCTAAACTAATTCCATTCTCCAAACTACTCCAAACTAATTCCATTCTCAGGGTGGGAGCTGGGAATGGCCTGTGGGTGGTTCTCTTCACTGAGAAGCACCACCTCCTGCTTAGCTGGAAGGGGTTTGGGTCTCAGCTCCTGCTTGTGATGTCAGTGCGAAGGGAGGATTGTCTTTTGCCTGATAACTGGGGAACATAGTGAGTTGTGGGTTGTGGTCCAGCCTGAGTGAAACCCCGTGGGGAGTAAAGGTAGTGGGAGAGAGAAAGAGGCATTGAGGGATTTAAAGAGAACGCTGAGTAACTGGTCCCACGCCTCAGCAGATATCCAGCCTGCCTGCGCCTTGCTTTCTTCTAGCCTGTAATGGAGGTCAGGTTCCGGACCTGAGGCTCCCTTTCCTTACCAGTGACTTTGAAGCCTGAGCAGGATAGTTGCTGTCAGCGGGAGGCCTGTGTGTTTAGGAAGTGGTGTTTAATTTAGGAAGCCCCACTTTACTCTAAAGATGGGCCACCATCCTTCCTCTTACCCTTATATTCCGTCCCCAAGGGCAGACCATGGACTTGTATGCAAGTCGACATTCAATGGCAAGTTGATGGTTGAAATGTTGGGGGCTCTGGAGTAGCAGCCAGTGTCCACTCCAAGATGGAACATCCCTGGCCACGATTCTGCCTGTTTTTGTCCAAGTCAGTCCATGTAGCATGCTGGGAACATGGACTGACTGGAGAGGAAGACTTGGGAGTCCTGGTGGTTTCTGGCCCTTCTCACGCTTCAGCCTATTGTGGGACAAAGCCGTGTTCTCTCAGACTCAATCTTGGTCAAGTTTTCCATGCCGTGGTTTGACCTCAGGTGTGGTGAGTTCAGCTTAATTGGAATGCCACATTAGGTGCAAGGTTTGGCTGAGAGTTTACCCACGCTTTCCTTGATTTTAGAATTTCTGACCCTTTACAAAGTGAGATGCTTTTTTTTTATTGGTGTTGTTGTTGTTGTTTTGTTTTGAGACAGGGTTTCTCTGTGTAGCCCTGGCTGTCCTGGAACTCACTCTGTAGACCTGGCTGACCTCGAACTCAGAAATCCGCCTACCTCTGCCTCCCAAGTGCTGGGATTAAAGGCGTGTGCCACCACCGCCTGGCATGTGAGATGCTTTTTATAGCCACACTTTGTTTTCCTTCCTTAATTTTTTAGTCTCCCTACCACCCCATTCCCTACAAGTCAGTCCACCACACAGCTTAATCGTAGCACTCTTCATAGCTAAAGCCACAACTACAGACTCTTCAAGCCTCAGGACAGTTACATAAGGTGACAGAAAAATAGGCTTCGTGATAGAGCAAGACAGGGGAAGCTGTTGTCTCCTGTGTTTATAGCTCAGGCCGTGCCCTTCTTTTAAAACCTGTGAAAACACAATCTACTCCCGAGTACAAGTCAGTGAGGGGCTGGTTTGCTTAGCTCTGTGAATGCTTTGCTCCCGTGCAGTGGTGGTGGTGGTGTTGTGTGTGTGTGTGTGTGTGTGTGTGTGTGTGTAATAGACCCTTGGATTATTTGTGTGCCGTGCAGTCATTAGGATCTATTTTCAGAACTGTGGGGAGTTCTAGCCCTTTGAAATCCAATTCTGTTGTGCGAGGCAATTTTTCCCTTTTTAAACACTAATGACTATCAGAACCTGCAGATGCGGAGGTACCAAGAAGGAAGCCATGTTCTGGAAGCAATAGCTGGTTTCCCCATAGCAATAGATAGTAAAAATGCTTCCTCTGTATCTGTGTTAGTCAGGATTCTGTTCAAGGAGCAGAACTGTCCCCAAGACTAGATGTCTCGGCAACCCCAATCTGATGCTGGGGTACTGGGAGGTCCTAGAGAGATGCCGATTGGTTTTCAGTCCACATTGGAATCCCAAAGAAGTGGACTCTAACACCCATGGAAGAATGGGTCGGGATAGGTGAGCCTGTCCGTGAGAGTGGCAGCAAGCAGGCAAGAAGCACACGCTTCCTTCTCCTGTGTCCTTTTAAGAGGGAGACCACCAGAAGGTATGGCCTAGATCGCCCAGTTTTAGTTAATTCCAGATGTAGTGATGCTGACATCCAAGGGTGTCCATCAGTGTATCTTTTTGGGGAAACCAAATATATCACAATATAAGATCAGGAGACCATCAGATCTGGGAGCATCAGGGTGTAAAGGCACGGCTTCCTGTTGTCTAAGTCAGTCTCTAGAAATCCTGGCATGGCCTGTCCACAAGGAGGCAGTGTAGCCTAGCAGTTAAGAGCACATTCACCCACCCGTGTCTTACTTTTCTTGCCTGTGAAATGGGGATACTAATAGTAGTTATGGAAGAAAAAAAAATCATGGGTGACTTGGATCTGGCAAAAGGACATGTAAGTTACTGTTTCCGTTTTCAAGTACTGTGTAACAAGGTTACCTAACACTTCAGTGAACTAACAGGACACGGTTCTGGGATCCAGGAGAGGCTGGGCTTAGCACAAAGCTGCAGTCCCCAGTCATTTATGGTCTCACAAGAAGACTGGCAGAGGGCATTTCTTCTGACTGTTACCGGGAACCTGAGCCCTTTAATGCTGAAGACTGGAGGTGTCTTTTGTTCCTTGCCTCTTGGGCCCCTCCACAGGGCTGCTCACAGCATGGCTGCTGGCTTCCCTCGGAGCAGGAGAGAAGCCACCATTCCTCCCTAACTGAGCCTCTGCGTGAGAGCCGTACTGTGCTGTTCTTCCAGGAGTGAGGCACAAGGACAGCTTCGGTTTAGGATTGGCCCTCTATCTCCCTAATCTTAATTTCTGACCCTTAAATAAAGGTGACTTCATACGGATACCATTATACAAGGCACTAGTGTTGGGAGATGGGTCAGGACCAGAGGCAGGCCACCTTGCAGCACCACAGTGAGACCTTTGCCATCCTGTTTGTTTACTTTTAGACAGACCACAGGAAGAACACAGTGGCCTTGAACTCGATACCGAGAACGACCTTAAATTCCCAATTCTCCTGCCTCCAGTTCCCAGGTGCTGGGGCTTCAGATGCAACCACTACACCTGTTAGGCTGTTGTGTTTTTGTGTGTCTTGTTTTTCTCCTTATAAACCTTTTAGGCTTCTGCTAATGTTTAGAAATGTTTACTAAAGCAGGCTTGAGCCAGAGCTTGGTGTGGACAGTGTTTGCTTGTTAAGTAGTCCCCCAAGTTCAAGCCCCGGCACAGAAGATACTTAGTAAGTAAGAAGATACTTAGTAAGGTTTTCTTGACCTTTTGAGGTCAACACCATGAAGAGTGCAGTTGTAGCCCCCACAGCTGACTGCCTAGCTGATGCTCTCTGGCTGCACTGTGGAGTGTCTGAGCATCAGAAGCTGTTATGAAGTTTCTGCGGGCGAGACCCAGTCGATGGCCACAGCGCCCTGAACACGGCTTAGCCCAGGCTGAGCAGGCACAGGCCTGGTTAACCTGGAGGGTTATCTCTCTGGCTTGGGAAGGCCCAGTCCTCCCCTTTTCCTTGCTATTTTCAACAGTTGAGGTATAAAATTTCCACTGCAACCGTAATTAACCCAGGAGAGAGAGGTATTTGAGGTTGGCCTGAATTTAGAATTAGAAGACAAACATGTTATTTAATTCAGAGAGCTAATTTTGGAGTTTTTTTCTATCTAAGATTACAGTAGCTTTCCTTACTTTATCGTGGCATTAGTCTGCTTGGGTTTTCTTCCCAAATACCACATCAGGTCAGGTAGCTTCACACACCTCAGCAGCCCCACGTCTGGGATCAGGGTAAAGAGTCTCTCCTTGGCCTGCAGATGGCACCTTCTTACTGTGTTCTCAGAGGGTCTTTCCCCGGATGGATGGGGACAGGGACTGGTGGCCTTTTACAAGGACATGTAAAGACATGAAGGCCCTGCTGTTGGCTCATGGATGAATTACTTTCTTAGAGGCCTTATCTCCCAGCCCAGCCACATTGGTGTTAGGTATTCAGCGTGCACATTAGGTAGAAGGGGGAAGGGCAGAAACATTTAGTGACTCATTCCTAACCTTCACATTCCTGGTTAATCTTTGTAACAAGTGCGTCTATACCATTCGTATCATACACATTGTTTCCCCATGGCTCAGCTGATTCAGGCTCTCAAATCCCAGGTCATTGCTTCCTGCTTCCATCCAGTCTTCACTGAGTCTGAAGTCCTTGATGCTTACCCTCTTCCAGTAGGACAGCATCTTATTGAAATCCCAAGGAGTTCTCTGAAGGACATGGTTTTGAACATAAGGTGCAGATAGACAAGTTACAACTCTCCTGTGCTTTGAGGTGTCTTTACTTTGAACAGATGTTGGGCTATCCTGATAGGTCAGGCACAGTGGCAGCTGTTATGTAAGTCTCCAAGCTGACTGGTACCTGGCCACTGGAGCCAGGCAGATCTGGGTCCAGCATTCCATCCATCCGCCCATTTGGCATGTTCATTCAACAAGTGTTTATTGGGTACCATTCACATTTTGCATTACATAGTTCAAGACTAGCCATCCTCAGTTGCCAAAAAGACCACCATAATCTCTATCAAAAGTCTAGAAAAGTCCATTTAAGGTGGTCCACTGCCCCCAGACAGTAAACATCTCTCCTTTCAAAGCCCAACCCCAAAGGAAGACATAAGAGATTCGTTTTAGATATTGGTCATGCTGTGTAAATGACGAACTGTGTGTTGGTTGTTGAGTTACTCTGCTTGTCCAAACTCTGTCTACTTCCTGTCATTTGAGCAGGTTAGACGGGAGCGTCTGAGGCCATGCTTAGCTCCAGAAGCAGTGTACTGTTCTCCCTGTGGGCGCCATTGCCCACTGCCCCACTTCTGCTCCCCAAACCCACGAGTCCAGACTTTCCCTCAAGCAGGATTTGCTCAGGATGAGATGTCTCCAGTCATTCTTGCTGTCCTCTCTTCAGGTCCTTCAGCCTTCCAGCCATCCTCTGTCATGTCTTACACCATTAGTTCATGGCTAAAGGAGGGTGACTTCCAGACACTTAAACGTTAATCTCTTGTACCAGTGAGGATTTAAATGACCCCAGCACTGGTCGTTAAATGGTCCAGCCACCATCTTAATATTTGCCAGAACACTAGAGTGACATTTGTTTAAAGTCTGACAGCGAAGTGTTTTCCAAATGTCATGGCAGGTTTACTTTAGTGAGAAGATGGCTGGTTGCTGGCCATCTACTTGATTTATGCTTATTTCCCAGGGAAATTAGTTCTTCTCTTCCTCCTCTCCTCCTCTCCACTTCCTCTTCCTCCTTCTCTTTCTCTTTTTTTTTGAGATGAAGTCTCACTGTGTTAGCCAGAGTGGTCTCCGGCTCCTGACCCCAGATGACTCTCGCTTCAGCCTCCAAGTGGCTAAGACTGCAGGTGCATGCCACTGCTCTGGGCTAGGGATGACTTCAGTTACATGTCTTTCCATCCTTAAGTTCTGGTAGTAAATTATAAAATTAGTAACTCCAAAACTAACTCTCAGCACGTCCGTCAATTTGGTAGTGTGTTATTTATGCCAACTCTGTAGAGTATTACTCTTTTGTTTTGTTTTGTTGTTTTTTTGTTTTTTGAGACAGGGTTTCTCTGTGTAGCCCTGGATGTCCTGGAACTCACTCTGTAGACCAGGCTGGCCTCGAACTCAGAAATCTGCCTGCCTCTGCCTCCCAAGTGCTGGGACTAAAGGCGTGAATCTTTCTTAACCTTTTAAGAGTGACACTGTCATTTGCTCATTTTCTAGACAAAGGTTACTTCTCTTTATAAAATTAATACGCATCGTAGAATCTTCTAGGTTTGGAGGTTTGATTCTGGGGTTCAAAGCCCATGTGAAGAGACCTGTGAACCTTGCCTTGCGTTTCTCTGGGAGTAGCTAAGACCCAAGTAGGTGACGGTATGGACTCAGGAGTGTTGGAGCCAAGCACAGGTCTCCGTTCCTAGCCCACATAAGGAGCTCAGAGGACACAGGCAGCGCGCAGGACGCTGGGAGTCAGAGCAGGTTTGCTCCACTGCTGTTCATTGATCACCACCAGGGGGCAGTAACTTCCCCTGTGTTCTCCATGGTGGGCTGAAGACTGTTCAGGCATGCCTTTCCCTAAAGGAAGGGAAGAACAGTCAAGCTCAGAGCTGCAAAGACAAGTTTGTAATCTCAGCTTCAAAGGGGAGAGACAGCATCCCATCTCCTAACAGGAGCCAGGCACACAGGAGGCCGCTCCTGCTGCTGCCTTCCCTGCCTTCCCTGCCTTCCCTGCCTTCCCTGCCTTCCCTGCCTTCCCTGCCTTCCCTGCCTTCCCTGCCTTCCCTGCCTTCCCTGCCTTCCCTGCCTTCCCTGCCTACCGGGGGCCGTTCTGCCTACTGGTCAGTCTCTAAGGTAGGAGAGCAGAGTCTGCCTGAGGGGATGCCTTTCTAATGGGGTGACCCTCCCGCCCAGCTGTGCCCTGGCACAGGCTTATACAATTTCTTTCTGAAAACTATGATTTAGTACAACGTGTGTGTGTGTGTGTGTGTGTGTGTGTGTGTGTAATATGATCCAAATAGCCAGAATAAATCATTAGGACTGGGTGTAGCTGTGTATGGTAGGTCAATTGCCTGACCTGTTCCATGCCAGCACCATGACCCACAATAAAATAGCATAGAAATTCTCACTCGGGAAAACGTACACATTCCAGAAACACTAGGGCATTCGGAGCAGCACACTGGATCAGGTTCCTGATGATTACTTTAAAAGCGGAAAGCTTATGCCCACGGGTGAGACACAGGGCCGTGTGCTTAGACTCGCTCACCCTCATGGGAGCCCTAAAACAATTTCCAGAATTTCCACTGCCCAGACCACACTGTGACATCATCTGGGGCCGGGACTGGGATTCTGGGAGGTACAGGTTGGTTTTAGCTTCTTTCATGCTTCTGGACCTAAGAGTCTCGGGTAGGCAGGGTCAGCAGTCTGTAAGACCTGGCAGCTCCTAAAAACAGGCTGCCAGCGTTGGGAAGTGACTCAGGGCCCGTTTGTTCAGGTGTGTAGCTTTCTAGAGTAGGTGAATCTGAGAGCAGATGCAGAGTGAGTTGGGCCATCATAGAGGGCTGTGTCGGGCAGTGGGCTCTGCACTTGGTGCACAGGACAGCTGGGCAGAGGACAGGGAACATCCTGTGGCTCAGAACCTAACTGCAGCTGCTCAGGGGTGCACCTGGGTTCCACGCAGCCCCTCATTGCATCTGGAGAGGTTCTCTCAGCTGAAATGTTTGCGACCTGAGGTGGCTGAGGCCGGGTTGGGAGTCCTTGTGACTTTGGGATATTTGCGTGGGTGTTACCAGTTGAACGGCCTTAAAAATCCAACGAAAGCAGTTTGGATTCTGAGGTTAGGGAGGATCTGGTGAGAGAACCTCCAGGATGATGTATGGGCACGCATGGGTCTGGTGAGCCACCAGGATGTATGGGCTGTGCACGCTCACTGGGATGCTGCGGCCTTAGTAATGGCATCGAAGATGGGGGCCACTTAGACACCAACCCATCTCCACCAGGGCTCCCACTGTAATGACAGCGAGATGTCCTCCCGGTGCCATGTGGTTCCACCGTCCATCCGTCACTTGTCACCTTCCCCTCAGCAGGGTCTCCCACGTGGTGGCAGGGGTGAGGGTGGTTCTTGCCACATAGAATTAACCTGGCTGGTTCTCATGAGAGCAGGGGTATGGTAAAGATGCACACAGCCACGCACTGGAACCCACTCTTCCGTACACATGAGTGCTTCTGCAGCCAGAGATGTACATTTCAGGGCCACACCATGTGGAAAGTAAGAAGCTGAGCCCTGAGACAGGTCAGGCTGAATTCTGGACCTTGATTCACTTGTGAGAAGCAGCTTTACCTGTGCTGACAGTCGGACAAAAGGGGCTAGGAGAGAGCAGAGAGCAATGCTGGAGGCACAGCAGGTGTTAGCATGGTCAGAGTTTCGTTATCATTAGTATCCAAATGCAAACATGACTGGGCCCTTTGTGTGTGTGTGTGTGTGTGTGTGTGTGTGTGTGTGTGTGTGTGTGTATTTGGAACAGTGGGGATAAAACTACCATAAAAATGAAAAGTATCCCTCTTCTCCCCTTAGCTAGGGTCTTACTATGTAACTCTGGCTAGCCTGGAATTTGCTTCTTAGACCAGGCTGGCCTTGTACTCACAGAGGTCTGCCTACTTCTGTCCCCTGAAAGCTGGGATTAAAAACTATCCAGAACCCCCAGCAAGCACTGCATTTTGAAGTCCATTAACTGGTGGCCTTTATTTTCCCGTGCCTGCCTGCAGGTCTAAGGGCGTGTGTGGCCTCTACATTTCCAGACACCCAGGACTCGGTAAACCTCTTGTCACTCGTAAATGCCCGGAACCTAGTGCGCTCTGGGACCTTGTTAAAAGGCTGTTTAATGCGAAATGAGCTTTGCCTCAAAGTCTTGTTACTTAGGAACTAAAGAGTGTTTTTAAAACTCAGGTGCAGAGAACACAGTGGCTGTAGAGACACCATGGGCAATGTCTGCAGATAACAGGTCTTAGGGTGTTCTCCCCCCAACCCCCACACAGCTGGAAAACAAATGCTAATGCTTTGTGGGGAGCTTTCCCTTCCCTCCCTCTTTTATCTCTCTGTCTCCTGAAAGGAGCCGGCCATCTTTTCAGAACAGCATCTGCTGTGTCTCCACCTCCTCTGCCCACCTCTAGCCCCTTGATGGAAAATGGCTGGGTGTCCTTTACCATGTCTGGTCCTTGGAGGGCCAAAGCAGCTGTGACCCTCTAATCTCTGAATGCCATCCTGGCTTGCATGAGGCTGTTCTGGGGAAGGAAGGCCTCTGTCTGTCATCGTCATCGGTGTGCGCCTGTGAAGGTGACTCCATCCTCAGTGCTCACTGGCTTCGCAGTGTTCAAGGCCCCTGCTGCAGTTTTAATTAATCTTTTAAACATCCTTCTTACCCACGAAGCTCTGTGCCGCCTAACAGCTTGGCTATAGCCAGCACTGCAAGATAACTGGTCACAGAGGAACCTGCAGGGGCTGAAGAGTGGAGGGGGCCTTTAGCATAACGTGATCCATACTCAGTTTTTGGGGTCCCCGTGATTCATCCATCTTCTGCAGACCGGAGAGTACCGCTGATGTGAGCTGAGTCCAGCAGACGGTTTACCCATTACCCACTAGCCCTGCTGCAGAGCTAACAGGCAGCTCTAGTGCGGGATGTCTGGAGAGCCTAGCTCATCCACTCTGTGCGCCAAGTACCAGCCGTAGACTCTTCCATGTGTGTGGATCGCCGTGAGATCGCCATGAGTCAAAGGGTAATTACTGTGAAAGTGGTTGTGAAACTAAAACTGCAATGTTTACTTAAACCCCGCTTCATCTTTCCCCAACCCCTTCCTCAGTGGTGGCGTCTGGGACATGTCCTGTGTTGTGTTTTCAAGGTATTTAAGAGTCTGGTGGGTAGAGATAAGTGCAGGTGCTGTGTTTACAAGCTGCAGAGTGCTGTGTTAAGACTATCTGCTGCTGCCTTTCTGTGCTGTGGTGGACCTGGACAATACATTTCTCATGTCTGAGGTTCCACTGTGACATAGCCAGCTTAGACAAGCCCAGTCCACTTGTGAGCAGTCAGCCTCTTTGGGGAATTTTTCCTTACTACAGTGCTGTGCTCAGAACACCCTCCCACGAATGTCTCTGTTTATGAGTGTAAACACGTTTCTGAGGCGGAGGGAAGGACGGCTGTTTAATATCCCCGCCATGTCACCGTATGGCTGGGTTTGCATTGCCGCTGGCCCCGTGGAATCCTGTCCCTTGTCATTTTGGGTCTCTGACAGATGGAAAAGAGTTTGTTTTAAGTAGCCTGGGCTTAATCAGGAACAAGGTCGGCCATCTTAACAGGCTCCCTGGTCACTTGTCACATTGTCTCTGTAAAACATTTTGACATTTTCTGTTTTTCTGGGGCTGTTTTGTCCCATGACTAAGAATTTAAGAGAAAGCTGGCACACTTAGCTTGCAGATATCTCTGCGGTTGGCCCTGGACTCACTGGTGATGGCAGCCTCACAGAGCTCCTGCAGTCCGCATCCTGCATCACAGACGTGAGGAGGCGTTTTCTTCCAGAGCTTTAGAGTCTGCTTTTCTACTTTACTTTAGGAAGGGAGTTAGTTGTTCAGCTGTCACCTGTGACTCGTTCCCTGTAGGCTTGTATCAGAACCCCTGAACCCCTGTTACTCTCTGTCCATTTCTGAGACAGCTTTGTACTGACTTGTGACTGCACTGGCTCAGCCTTGTGTTAACAGGACTGATTGTCTCCTGTTTCCGTCTTTGTCCCTTGTCCCTCCTCCCTTCTCACACACACACTTAAATGCATTAGAGTGAGAGCTGGGCCAGTGAGATGCTGCAGTGGGTGAGGGTGCTCACCACCAAGCCTGATGACTGAAGGCCACACCCACTGTGTGCACGTACACCCATACACACACACACACACACAGATACACACAGATACACATACACACAAGCACACACTCATACATATATGGGGACACAGACACACATGTACATGCATGCACAGACATCATGCCATGCACACACACATATCCACATGCTCACTAAATAAATATAATAAAGAAGGAAAATTAGAACTTACTACTTTTTTAAATTTCTTTTTTTTTTTTTAAATAAATTATTTATTTTATGTATATGAGTACACCATTGCTCTCTTCAGACACCCCAGAAGAGGGCATCAGATCCCATTACAGATGGTTGTGAGCCTCCATGTTGTTGCTGGGAATTGAACTCAGGACCTCTGGAAGAGCAGCCAGTGCTCTTAACCTCTGAGCCATCTGTCCAGCCCAGAACTCACTTTTATTTTTACTTTTACTTTCCCATAAAGGAAGTTTCTGTTTCTGTCTTGACTCTAACCCATCCTTCATACCAGTGCCTCCTGCTGTTTCTCACCAGTGGAGTGTCCCTGAAGCACTTGGAACAACCTGTCCTGACTTATTTTTATTGTATCTGTGTTTCAATGTCAACTCTTCACTCCAGTGTTGAAGTTTCCTCTTGTGTTATGTCAGTGTTTGAAAGGCTTTGAGTGAGGAGCTGTCAGATTTCTGAGTTCTGGACCAAGGATGCTTGACCTGTGCATGATTATTCTGCAATATTTAGATGTATAACCATGTCACATGCAAACAGTGACTCTGCCATCATCTATAACATACATGTTCCGGTTTCTGGTCTCCTGAGCAAACCGTACCACAGCATTAAACGGCGGATGTAGCAGGTCGACACCCTGCTTTACGGAAGGAAGCGTGATAATGTCGGTCCGTGGACTGAAACTGTGGAACACCTTGTGGTAGTTCACACAGCCATCTCTGGTGAATACCCTCCTGCTTTAGACCTGCTGCAGGCTAAAAGCACTTCTGGGTTTCTTCCCCAGTATCTTATATAGGTCCTAACAAGATACGCAGGTCCTTAGAAAGTGCCTTCAGGATTGTTCTAAGAATGTCCTATGAACTATGTGTCCCCACCTGCTGCAGACTTGAGGCTACCCAGTGGAACTCCATGCACCCAGATAGTAACGTTCCATGCCTGTGCCATTGAGGGCAATAACCTTGACCAGAAGTGGCCACTAGGGTTTGAACTGTGGCAGTTGGGACTGGGGAGCCAGGGTTATAGTTTATTAAGTTTTAAATCATTTTAATTTGAATCCCCACACTGCACTGAGCTCTTGCAGCTGTGCTTCTGAGCGTGTCTGAATCTCTAAGACTAGTTCATTTTCATTGCAATGGCACCTGTCACCCATAAGAGGTTGAGACTGGCCCCAAATCACACAGAAGTTTCATGACCAAACCCAACCTGGAAATCTAGGCCTCCTTTTCTTGGTCATGAGGTCCCCCCTGTGCCTGCCCCACTTTCTTCCTCTCCCCATTTCCTCTCTGTAACCCCAGCTCCGGTGTTTGTACCCCAGTAAACAACAGGAACTGCACCGACTTTTTCACTAAGGCTGGGTTGGTCCAGGTGTTTGTGTAAGTATTGAATTTTTGGCTAAGGTAACCCCGCTCTGGTCCCAGTCAACAGAATTCCCTGACTGTGACTCGGGTCTTGTGTCCTGAGGCCCCTGCTCCTGCTCCTGGCAGTCTGCCTCCTGGGCCCTTCCATTGTGAATCCACTAGAGCACCCATGGCAGCCAGCACCATGAGCCCATGGTGATAGAATAGAGAATACAGCCAGGCGCGGTGGTGCCTGCTTACAGTCTCAGCCCCCTCGGGGCCGAGGAGGGAAGGACAGGGAGTTCCGGGCCACATGGCAAGACCTGCTGTCAAACTAGAAGGAGGGTTTCTAGAAACTGGCTGAGACTCCCAGCAGGGCAGCTTCCTCGGGAAAGAGATGCCAGGGCTACCTCACCCACGTGTAGTTCTTCCTCTTCTGCTCTCCACTCAGCAGAAGCAGATGAGCCATTCCTCCAGAGCGTGTTAACCTTTCCTAGGGATAGGAAGCACCACCTCCGATCAAGGTCAGCGGCAGGACAGTAGTGCTGTCTGCATGGGTCTCCACTCAGTTCAGACAGCCCACCGTCAGGACCATGGCTTGCCCACTGTAGGGCAAGGGGGGGGTTATGTTTTAGATGCAAAAACGTCTCCAAAGGTGCGTGTGTTAAAGCCTTGGCTAGTGTTGGTGAATTCATCATGTACCACTGAGGGCGTACCCTGAAAAGATGGGACTTGCCCCTGTCTCCCGGGTCATCCCACCCTCCCTCCATTCCTTCCCCAGCTCTTTCCTTCCCTCCCTCCATCCCTGGCCTCCATGAGACTTTCCATCACTGCCCTTCTCCACGATGCACCGTGAACTGAACCTCAGAACCTACGCCAACATAAACCTCTCTGGCTTTTTTTAAAGTTGGTGTTCTCGGGTCTTTCTTCCCCATGATGGAAATGAGTACACTGCTCCTGCTTGCAGCCAGCAGAGCCTGTGTGATGTCCTCTCTGTGACCAGTCAAGATGTCATTCTTGGCTGTGACAGGGAGCCTGTCTCCTGGGAGCCGGAGCTAACTCAGTCTCCATGAACAGCACCGAAGCAGTGGCTCCTGGGAGGCTTAGATAGCAGCCACCTGCATTGTGCAGACACCCTTGATGCTTAGTGATTGAGCCATGGCCACACACTTGGCAGGAGTGTCGTTGAAAGGTCACACGCGGCTGGACTCTATTCTTCCAGCAGCTGCTGCTCTGCGTGGTTTGCAAGCCCTGAGGCGTGCGGGAGCTTCAGCACTGAGCTGGTTTCCTTCCTCTCTGGTGCCCCTCTCTGTTACCTGCCTCGAAGCCCACCCTCCAGGCTTTCCCCAGCTCTGTGGGTGGAGTAGTCTAGGCCTGTGGAGGGACAGTCCCTTGTTTGGTATTGCACAGCTAAGTCATGGGGGACAGGTGTGAACCCCAGTTGTTTTATTTCAGAGTCTATGGTCTTACCACCCCTTACTGCCAGCCTGCCCTGGTCTGTGCTGAGTCTAACCTCCAGTTGTTTCCACTGAGACTTCCCCACTACATTGGACTGTACCATGAGCTGTAAGTCATAATAAACCCTTTCTCACTTAGCTTTTGTCACTATTTACCACAGCCATGGGAAAAGAAACTAAGACACTCCCATAGTACACTTCAGGGACTCACGGGCTCCCTAAACGGCATTCGGTTCACCTCTGCTTCTACAGAACGCTATTTTTCTCTGACAACAAGATTGTTCTTTTCCTGTGTGTGTGTGTGTGTGTGTGTGTGTGTGTGTGTGTGTGTGTGTGTTTGTGTATGTGTGTGTGTGTGTGTGTGTGTGTGTGTGTGTGTGTATGCGCGCGCGTACGCGCGTTTGCAGCTTCTGTAGCCTCTTGTGGGAGGCATTCAGAGCCGTCATCTGTTCAGCTTCTGGCTGTTTATTTTAGAAGCTTTGCTTTCTGATTCAAGGGCTAGGAGAGACTTGCCTCTAAAATCACCGGTCTGTGGGGACATCTCTGTCCCCTTTCTGCTGTGCAGCAGCTCAGGATTTACTCGCTTGCCCACAATGCTGAATAACACGTAAGAGCACACTTCCTCCATCCCCTCCTTTCCAATTCCAGAAGGAAAGTGAGTGAACAGTAACATGCTTTCCTATTTACTCTGGAATTCTGGGTCTGCCCAGGGCATTGATCACCCTGGGGCATAATCTATTCCTCTGGCTGAAGCCTCTGTCCTGCAGGGCAGATGGGCTCTGCCTCAGCATTCTAGAGTTCCCATCTGTTTGCTCAGCATTGTGCCTACCCCTGGAGACAGCATGCATTCGTCTCCCTGCAGCAGTGGGCCTGCAGCAGAGCCATCTGCTGGTCCTGCATCCTAATATAGGGGATCACTCCTGTCTCCTGCAGATAGTCCACTGCCCCAGGAAGTGGGCTCAGTCAGTCCAGGCTGCTGAGAGCCACCATGAGTAATGGGGAAGGTGGCAGAGGTATTAGCCTTGCCTGTGGGGCAAACTCCCCAGAAGGAAGACTGAGACCCTGGATGGCCCAGACAGGTACTACTGACTGTTGAGAGAGTCATTTAGGAGAGCATCCTGACCTGACAGTTGTAGGCACTGTCAACCGGTGACAGTTGGGTGAGAACCAGTTAGTATTAGGCTGAAACTCTTGAACTTGCCAATACATGGTATTTTTTTTTTAACCAGGAATGAGTGTTTCCGTATTGTGCCTCTTTCTGACTACATTTCTCAGAG
This sequence comes from Arvicanthis niloticus, assembly GCF_011762505.2. Lineage (NCBI taxonomy): Eukaryota > Metazoa > Chordata > Mammalia > Rodentia > Muridae > Arvicanthis > Arvicanthis niloticus. The sequence continues at coordinate 73,826,613 of NC_047669.1, read as the reverse complement.
ATCATCCTGTAACAACCTAGTGGGACCTAGCAAGCTGAAGACCATTAGCTGCAGGTGGCAGATTTTGTAGACATGTAGCCCTGGATGTTTGAGCTCCTCTCAGGAAGGGTGCAAGCATTCTTCAGTGCTGTGAACACTGGTGACAGCAGGACTGCCCCATCCATGTCCCCTCCATGAACCTAGGGCCCCCGGCACCAGCCCACGTCCTCACAGGAAGTGCATTTCCATGAGAGTCAGATGCTAGTTTAGGACATATTATTACACGTGATTATTGCCATTTGTAAAGTGTATCAGAAGGTGACTTTTAAACTGAGGTCTGAGGGATATAGAGCCAAGCAGAGGGAGGGATTGGCCCTCCCTGGCCAAACAATCATGGTGAGTTCACACACCTGTAAGCCAGCTATGGTGCCTATGCAAACAGAAGGCAGTAAACACAGGGCCATGTGCAAGACGAAAGAGTATTTAATAGTCTGCACCTTGCCAGGGTTCTCCAGAAAATGGACTCCACAGAGCAGGTGCGGAAAGAGGTAGCGATGCCCTGTGATGGTACACCTGGTATGACTGGGGGGTCGAGAAGTCTCACTGCCTGCCACCTGCCTTCTTCCCCCAGACAGCAGTGGTGTGGTTGACAAGAGTCTGGAGGCCTACCAGGCAGTGGTGGTGCACACCTTTAATCCCAGCACTTGGGAAGCAGAGGCAGATGGATTTCTGAGTTTGAGGCCAGCCTGGTCTACAGAGTGAGTTCCAGGACAGCCAGGGCTACACAGAGAAACCCTGTCTCAAAAAACCAAGGGGGGAAAAAAAAAAAGAGTCTGGAGGCCTGAGAACAGGTGGGGCCAGTGATAGCAGCACCAGTCTGAGGCCCAGCAGGTGAAATCTCCCATGCTGGAGAAGCCTCTTCCGACTCCCAGCCATGCTTTGAACTGGCTTCTTCTCCTTCTGTGTTGCTTGGAGTAGTCTTGAAGCTATAGATTCATCAGGTAAGTACAAACTCAGAATTGGTAAAATGACCCTTTTGGCTTTCAGTATTAAATGCCTCTGCTAGTCAGCTTTATGTCACTGTAACAAAATACCTGAAATACTCACCTTGTAAGAAGAAAGGTTCAAAATGGAGGAGTGAATGGGGCAGGGGAAGAGGGGGAGCAGGGAGGAGAGGGAGGGGAATCTGTGGTCAGGATATTATATATATCATATATGTATGGTATGTTAATGAATATATATACATACATACATATATATATATATATATATATATACACACACACCATTTTTTGTTGTTGTTGTTTTTTCGAGACAGGGTTTCTCTGTGTAGCTCTGGCTGTCCTGGAACTCACTCTGTAGACCAGGCTGGCCTCAAACTCAGAAATCTACCTGCCTCTGCCTCCCAAGTGCTGGGATTAAAGGCGTGCACCACCACCGCCCGGCTATACCATATATCAATACAATATTTATGTATATATGTTGTGTTGGAATGGCAGCTCGCCGGATAGACCACACCAGGCCAAAGCAGTTCCACGAGGCAGAGGTTTTATTAGGGAAGAACAGGGACAAAGGTGAGAGAGAAAAGACCAGGGGCAAAGGGGTCAAGGTGAGGAAAGGTTCACCTTTCATTTAGGCTGTGACATAGGGGGTTCCCAGGTGAGTGTGAGGAGTGGGCTCCAAGAAGGTATGAAAAGTTGTCATGGCAACAGGTGTCACCTATGTGTGACATTCCTGAGTTTGGAGCCGGTTTGCCAAGCTGGCTCTGGATACCAACAATTAAAGTTTTGTTTTCGTCTTGTAGCTTTAGCGCCCCATTGGTCCATTGGTGATCGGTCCGCCTGTTGGTGATTGGTCTGCCTGTTGATGATTGGTCTGCCTGTTGGTCTACCTGTTGGTGTTGGCTCTCCAGGAGGATGCTGGACGGCAGTGATGGGAGCTCACAGTAGAGCAGAACTGGTCAACTCAGGGCCAGAAAGCAGCCGTCAGGCCAGGCCGGGCCCACCACGTCCCCTCCTTCAAAGAGTTCCACACCTCCCAGTAGAGCCAAGCCTTCAACAGACAGCCTTTGGGTCTTTGCAGGGCATTTTGGCTTGAGCTGCCTGTCCTGGGGTGGGGGGGGGGGCAAGGCTGTCCAGGGCTTCTGTCACTCTTGCCCACCCCTCTCCTTGTGTCACCTGTTGGTTTCTGTTTGTTCTGAGTGACTTAGAGTCTGTACTTCTTTTGAAGTAAGTAATTTTTGAAAATTACTTCTTTCTGACTCAGGAACTTGGCTGTTAAGATATCATTTCTCACTGGGCTGTGGTGGTGCACACCTTTAATCCCAGCACTTGGGAGGCAGAGGCAGGCGGATTTCTGAGTTCGAGGCCAGCCTGGTCTACAGAGTGAGTTCCAGGACAGCCAGGGCTACACAGAGAAACCCTGTCTCGAAAAACCAAAGAAACCATATTTCTCTCTGTTTGAATGGCTCCCACTCAGGTGGTGAGTCCTGGTCTAATGCAAATGCGTATGTAGACAGAAGTGGTCCCGTTGGCGTCTCTGGCCAGCGAGTGACCCTGGAAGTGCACATGTCATTGGCTCTTGTTGCTGTTGGAAAAGAAGTAAAGCCCACGAAGACCTCACGGGAGCTTGAAGTAACTAATCACCAGAGTGAGTCGAAGATGATTATTAGAAGCCATTTAAGTTCTCAAACAGCTTGCTACTAGTTTTTTTTTTTTTTTTTAATTATTTTAGATAAGAATAACTTCTAAGTGACTTAATGAGTGTGCACAGTTTATATAAAATGTTTTGACAATATCACTGCATGACGCTGACTTGGGACTTGGTTTTGGTCCTCAGGTCATTCTCTGAGGCAAAGCTGTTAGGGACCTGTGAGGCTCTTCTGAAATCTGCTGGGATCAGGCTCAGCAAGGAAAGCATGCGTGGTACAGGTTAACTCACGGGGCTACCCAGGGCAAGCAGGTACACGCATCTGCAGTGCTCTGCAGACACGGGGCTGGTCAAGTAAACAGGTGACCCAGCATTCAAAGGAGTGATGGTCTTTTGGGTATTTTCTTCCTTTGACTGACACCCTCTGCATCCTGGGTAATTTCTCCCACTATCCTAATTACACCCACTCACCTAGCAATTTGACAGAAACCTTAATAGGTGCTAACATTAACAGGATTGTATTCAGCAACAGAACAGGCTTTCCACAGTAGTCAGCATGGCTGAAGGGTGAGTCTCAGCAGACAGCACTTAGCTAGAGAAAACCCTTTGCCAGAGGGAGGTGTCTGAGGTGCCATTTGCAGAACAAAGTGTAAGTCTTGTAACCATTTGAGTGCTGGTTTTCTCGGAGTTGGTTAGAACCCTCAGAAAGATGCTGGTGTTGAAAGGCTGTTTTCTGCTCTGAAGGTGTTTGGTGAATCCACAGGAAATCAGCCGGGCTGGGATCTCTAACATACCTGGGCTCCTGAACATCTTCTGGGGGCCGGGGAGTGATCTCAGAGATAACTTAAGTCCAGGGTGGGACTTCGACCTCTAAAATTTGGCAGAAGATTTAAATTCAACATGTTCATGCAGCATGACAGAGTGCCCTGGAGCCTTCCAAGCTCTGTCTTAGACCAGCTTCCAAGTGTCTTTGCAAGCTGTCTTAGACCAGCCTGGTTCTTGGGAATCAGATAGGGGCTGCAGCAACTATGCCGAGTTAGCACTGGAGCCACCAGAAGGCTGTCCCAAGGTACCTGAGGTGTACACCGAAGCTCTTGGTTAGACCTCGTTATGATGATCGTCATGACCTTGCTTCTGTGTGCCTGGGTGCATGTGTACATACGTGTATGAGTATGTGTGGGAAACAAGATGGAATCCTGTGTTAGATGGACAGACCCAGGTCTCTGCAGTGGCTGCTCTGGCCATGTGGTCTCTAAACTATAGTTCAGTTTATCAGCCTATAGATATAACAGAATGCCAGAAGCTTAAACAACAGAACTATCTCTCTTTCCCCCTCTCTCTCTTTTTCTCTCTCCCTCCCCCTCTGTTTCCCCCTACCTCCCCTCTCTCTCTTTTAAGTAATTACATTGTGGGTTTTTTTTTTTAATGTTTACCTATTTAGTTTATGTATAAGGTTTTGGTCTGCATGTATATCTTTATCAGAATTTTCTATTTATTTTGAAGTCTGGAAGTCTGAGATCAAGGCATCATCAGGTTGGTTCTTGTTGAGGCCGCTTTCTATTCCCTGTATCCTCACAGGCTGTCCATCTGTACACACACATTTCTAGCAACCGTTGTGTACCCCTGACCTTCCTGTCTCGTGGAGATGCATGTTGGATTAGCCCCACTTAATGACTGTTTAAACTTTCCTCTTTACAGGACTGTAAACAGTCAGTCTACAGCCCTGATGGTGAAGGGTCCATATCAGATGAGAAGCTGTGTAATAGCTGCCTGTATCGTTGCTCTAACCAAATACCCAGCAGACACAGCTTAGGAGTTAGTTGAGGATTTATTCTGGCTCATGGTTTCAGGAGACACAGTCCACATGGCGGTGCAATGGTGGCTGGTCTGTAGCAGTAGAGACACGTGACAGTGACTTCTCAGGTCTCAGCAGGTCAGAAAGCAGAAAGCTCTTGCTGGAATGTGAAGTGGCTGCTGCCTCCAAGGCCCACCCCAGCCATGCACAGGCTCAGGCTAGGCCACCTGTCCCACAACCTCCCCAAACCGTGCCAGCAGCTGGGGACCAGGTGTTCAAACACGAGACCTGTGGATGACCTTGCACAAGGCAAACTGTAACTGGGACAGGGGTCATGGATTCAACTCAGCTGTGATGGTGACCTGGACTCTCCACGGGCACGGTCAGAATACCTGCAGGATGTTATTAGCAGTAGCATTTCTGAAGTGGGTAGCAGGTGCTTCTCCTTTGAATACACTTAAAAATCTCTCCAGTGTCATGCAGCTGGCCCTTGGCTTTCTTCTTCACACTGTCACTCAGCTGCACATGAAGTGCTATGTGTCTGAAGATTTCCACATCCCTCGGCCTGCATGGGCACGGCCACTTTTTTAAACTTTAATTTTATCCTAAAAGTATGCATGTTGAGGCGGGTTGCTGCATGGATGCAGTTGCCCACAGAAGCCAGAAGAGGGTGTGAGATCCTCTAGAACTGTTCAGGAGGCTGGGAGCTGCCAGGCATGCGTGCTGGAGCTCAGGTTCTCTGTCAGAGCAGGGCATGCCTTTAACCACTAAGCCATCTCTCCAGCTCCCAATGGCCTCAGCATATTTTTAAAAATATATATATTTATTTTATTTATGTTTTGCCTATGTGTATGTGTGTGTATGTGCCACCTGTGTGCCTGGTATCTAGGGAGATGAGAAGTAGTCATCAGATTCCCTGAAACCAGAGCAACAGGCAGTTGTAAGCTGCTGTGGTGTTAGGAATCGAACCTGGGTCCTCTGCGAGAAGTACTCTTAACCACTAAGGCATCTCTCCAGCTCCTCCCGAGCCCCAACCACAGCCTCTTGATGGTCACCCTTCCTGTTTTCCTGAGGTGCTGTTCCCCATAGAAGCCAGTGTCACTCCCAGACATCAGTCGCATCTGCCTGGTCACACTGAGCATACTCCGCGTGCCACGGAGCTTCTGGGAACATGTCTGTGGACTGGCTGCTTCGCCCTTCCAGGGCCTCCTCCACTCCTTCTGGCATGGCTGGAGCATTCTGTCCTCTTGATGTTGCTCCAGTGTGATGGGTACTGTTTGGAATTCCTAGTGTGTTCCTCCTCACAGATATACCCTGAGTCCCTAACAGGCCTTTTTTTTTTTGGTTTTTTGAGATAGGGTTTCTCTGTGTAGTCCTGGCTGTCCTCGAACTCACTCTGTAGACCAGGCTGACCTTGAACTCAGAAATCCGCCTGCTTCTGCCTCCCAAGCGCTGGGATTAATGGCGTGCGCCACCACCACCCGGCCCTAACCGCGGGTCACTTCTTGACAGCTCCGATCATGGTCACTCATCTTTCTTTGTTGGACTACCAGCTGTGCCCAGGAAACACCAAGCACCTAAAACCTCACCTGGTTCATGAATAAATGTCACACTGCTACACATCCTCCTGTGGCGCCAGTGAGCCCAAGGTGTCAGCAGCTGACAGCACAGGGTTCTCTCCTGAGCTGGGAAAGGCCTGATGGCTCCTTGCCTCATACCCAGGACACACCCAGGAGAAACTGCCTGCAAGATTGTGTCTGACTTAAAGATCAGCCCTGTCATTGGATAAGAGATTCCTCGCAGGGGGCCACCGTTGCCCTCTCTCTCCCTCTCCCCATCCCCACATCGACTACTTTTTCCTGTTGTTCACCTTTCCCTCGTGGTTAATGGCAGTGATCTCTGGAAGTGACTGCTCCGTCTTTAGGGTTGGTCCGATGCCCTTAACCAGTTTGGAAAGTGTAAAGCAGAGAGTTGGGAGCTTAAAGGCTGGGAATCTTTTCTTCTGTCCTATCCTCTTCCTCTTCCTCCTCATCCTCCTCTTCCTCATCCTTTTCCTCCTCTTCTTCCTCCTCCTCCTCCTCTCTCTCCTCCTCTTTGCTGTCACTTCATCCCTTCAGTCTGAGGAATATTTCCCTTGTGGAGGGCCGAGCATCCGTGTGGTGTTTTAGTAAAGCCTGGTTTTCCATCTTCTAGTTTCCCCTGTCCTGGAACAGGCCAATGCACAGCATTCCCCTAGGCTTGCCTGGTCTTTCCTATCTACAGGACATTTTAGAAAGTTTTCACCTAAAGCTGTTCTCCTACCTCTACCCAACCCCGTTCACAGGCGCGCACTGCAGAATGTGTCTCCTGGTGCTTTGCTGAGATTCCAGTGTGTGTGCATGTGTGTAAGAAGTGGGGGTGTGGTTGCAGGCCATCAGTTATCAGATAGGTTCTGGAGTCTCCCTGTTTGTGCAATCTCGAGCTAGTCATTCTGTGGGACAAAAGCTACAGAGGCTTGAAGATCTCCCTGAGACCAGCACCAAGGTGGGGGCAGCAGAGAGTAGATGCTGCCCTCTGCTAGGTGTTTTGTGGGTACCACCACACCCACTGTTCCCTGACTGCAGCTCACAGGATCCTGTCCCTGCTGCTTTTGTAAGCACTGCCTCAGCTTGCGCCCCAGAGAAGTACAGGCCTGAGTCCTGGCCAGCAGCGTGAGCTGCAGTGATATTTTAGCCTGGGCCCCAGGCTGACTGTTCATTCAGTCATTTAGCCCTAAGCAAGAGTGGATTCAGACTTTCCATCAGGGCAGGGCCAGCCAGTTTCCATATCAGCCAGGCCTCAGGAAGGTAGAAGGACACGTTGTCAGTCTTTCCATTGCGGCTGAGCCTGCCTGCTGCCGGGCCTGCATGCCAGCAGAGCTCGCTGCAGGAAGTCGCCACTGTTGACCCTGCTGAGTAGCCTCGCCTCTGTACACTCGATGACAGATAAGATGGCTGACTTATCTACAAGAGCAAAACGCCAGCCACCCTTCTCCTTGATAGTCCTTGACCACTTCTCTTTGATTTTAAAATGTTGAGGTAATTGTGCTTATAAACATTTTGAGTCTGAGAGAACTGTGTGTGACATTCTCCCCTGGTGCCCTGACACCTGTGATATGTGACTGTCTGACTCTAGCTGATGCCATATGTAATCCTCTCAGCTACCCTGGGGACAGGTTGAAAGAAAAGAAATGAAAATCCCAATGTTCAGGCTCACTGCTAAGCCGGCAGCCTCGACAGGAGACGCTCATACACCTGGGCCTGCCGCTCTCTGCTCGCCTCTTCTAAGCACAGGGGTATGGGGGAGCTCAGGGGTGTGTGGGTGCTCAGAGGTATGAGGAGCTCAGGGTGTGGGGAGCTCAGGGTGCAGGGGTGCTCAGGGGTGTGGGGCGCCCTTGCTCTGGTTAGGAATGCACTGGAGGGAGATGACAGATGGGTCCGTTTCAGGACCCTGGATGGCTGGCTGGTTTCTTGTGCCCTTCGTTCTGTAAACAAGCAGAAGCCACCTACAAGGGTGAATGTCACCCAAGGAGCTGTGCTGTGCTCGGTTCTAGGGCATCGTGACTGAGCTGGTCTGAGGGCTTGGTCAGTACACGTGTAGGCTCATGTATCATGAGAACTGGGAGGGACTTTGGGCAGTGTATGCGGTGGTCATGGAGTCTGGCTGTATGTCAGAACCACATAAAGCGCTCATTTAAACTTCAGATGCTGTCAAACGTTTGGACTCTTTCTCAAACATCGTGTGTGTGTGTGTGTGTGTGTGTGTGTGTGTGTGTGTGTGTGTACACTTTTGTATACACCTGTGTGTGTACATATAGAAGTCCAAGGTCAGCCTCAAGTATCAGTCCACAGATGCTATTCAGCCTTTTTGGTTTTGAAATGGTGTCTGAAACTGATCTGTAGCTTACAAGTAGGCGGGGCTGGCAGCCGGTGAGTTCCAGGGATCCACCTGGCTTTTTCCTCTTTTTAAAAAAAAAATAAATAAATAAGTTCTGCGGATCAAACTCATACTCACAAGGCAAGTATTTTTTACAGACTGAGCACCCCCTCACCCCAGCCAGTGCATTCTTAACAGACTCTCCATGTGGGTCCTAAACAGCAAAACAGAAATCTCCAGGACCCACCTCTAAAAACCAAATCATAAATATACTTGGTTATTCTTTTTATTGGCAATGTATTTACTGTTACTCGATGAGAAACCAGACCACTTCTGCTGACTCTTTGTAACCTTCCTGCAGCTCCTGCTAAATTGCTGCAGCCCTAGGAGACATTTCTCCTCAGATAAAGGTGTAGGTTAGGGGAGTCCCTCCCCAGCCTCCCTCAGGGTGGGGTTCTTTGTGGGACCATCTACAAAGCCGCCTTCCTTCTGACCCATCCTACAGAGGGGTGCCACTGAGGCCAGAGCGGATGGATGCTAGCACTTGTTCTTAGATCAGTGCTTCCCTTTCCAGCTGCTCTCTATGGTGACCACATGCTTGGGAGACTAGAATGTGTCCCTTGCCCTCCCTCAAGCTCCTCCAATACAAGTGATGGCTACTCATAGCGAGGGTCTGACTACCTGTGTCTAAGGCTGGCCTTGATTTCCTCCTGCACAACGAGCCTGCACCCAGGTGGACGGAATAGGCCTGAGTCTTCCCTCCATCCCTGCTCTTCCTGGAGGCTCTGGCTGTAAGGTTCCAGCTCAGTGCCCAATCAGACGGGTAGAATTCAGTTTCCAGACTGTGCCCAACCTCAGTCTCCAGTAACATAAAGTCCAGTATAATTTCGTTTGCTTATTCAGATTACTTATTTTGGGCATGTGTTGGGCGAGCAGTGGGGAGCAAGGGTAGGGGTTTCCTGATGTACAAGAGGGCGGTGTGACACAAGGGGCAGGTAGGATGCCACAGTTTGCACTTCCATAGCAGTTATCAGAGTCTCTCAGATCCTGGCATGCTTTCCTTCATGGTGGCTGTCCTCTGCACTCTGACCCTGGTGTCCTGGGTCTCCTCATCTCTGTTGTGTCACTTGAGGACACAGACATGGCTCTCTGTGGGACACCAGGCTGCTATTCATGCTGTCCCCTAGCAAGCTTTTGTCTCTTGGACATTTCATGGGTATTTCAGTCACCTCTGGAGGCCACTCTAAGCCCAGCCTTTAGAGGGTCCCAAATGCAGTACTTCTGGAAAGACCAGCTCAAGTTAAAGGTAGCCCCAGTGTGTGGGGGAGGTGGGTACAGGAGTGAGCCTGAAGCACTCTGGACTCGGGTTACTACACTTCCCTGGCAAAGATGGTAGCAAGCCCCGGCCTTCTTTAATCTCTGAGTTAACTCTGAACCCTTCAGGTCAGCACGTAGGGCCTAAATGGGTCCGGCTAAACAGATACAGAAACCCTCCATGCTGCTGGACCAGCCGTGGCGCAGAAAGGAACAAGAGGGTGTACCTGTTCCACACACCAGTCACCACCGAAGCTGTGCCACGTGGCACTTTGCATCCTGTGGGACCTGCCACCCTGACTGACGGTTTTGTTTCCCTGTGTCCTTTTGTGTGCATTGTAGTCTGAGTTCTTCGGCTTCTCCTCAGACTCGAGCTTTCATGCTGTGCATTCTGCATTGGCCAAGATCTGAGGCTGAACTGTGTCCTCACCACACGGCCCTCTCAGCCTCCTAAATGACTGTCTGAACAGCATGTCTTCTGTTGTGGCTTTGGTCTGTTGTGGGGACAAAGGGACCAGAGTGCCTTGGTCTTGAAGAGCCACATTCACATTAACACACACACACACCCCAAAACAAGAAAGAGTGGAAAGTAAATTACACAATTTCTCAATAATGCTTGTTTGGCTATCATTCTTTATTTAGTTTTGTTGTTGTTAGTTGAGACAGTCTCACTGTGTAGCCCAGGCTGGCCTCAAATGTTCCATGATCCTCCTGCCTCAACCTACATACTGGGATTATGGGGTGGACCACCATGCTCCTCCCTCTTGAAAATACCTGAAAGTGCCTACGTCTACCCCTGCTGTATTTAAGGCATCTGCCTGAAGAGTTCTCCAATGAATGTTGTTTGGGGGAGGGGTGGGGACTTTCTTGTTTGACTGACAGAAGCCTGAGGCCTTGTCCCTGGCAGGCCTCCTCCTAAGGCCTCTTTCCACCTTTGTCTCTTGACATCTCACGTCTCAGCTTCTTTGGTCCTGAGCAGCTTTTTTTTTTTTTTTTTTTTAAGTGTTTTTACAGCCGCCTTCTCCTTCATTGCTTCTGTGGGATTCCTGGTGGCGCTGGGCCTCCTGGAGCGGTGCTCCCCGTTGCTGACATGTTTCGTCTGTGTGCTTTTGCAGCACTGGTAATGTTAGCCATTTTCTAGCAATTGGGAAAGCAGCATGCTCTGTACCAGCCGGAACAGGAACTACGGGTAAGACGGATTAAAGGGTGAAGTAGACCCTGGAGAAGCAGGGTACTAAGACAGGAGAGAGAAAAGGGGAGTCTCTCTGGGGCAGAGGAAGCACCAGGAAGGGTTAGTGGGGACAAAGGGAGGCATTATCTCTCTGTCTCTCTCCCTCTCTCCCTCTCTCTCCCTCTCCCTCCCCTTCCTCCTTCCTTCCCCCCCCCACCCCCCCAGGAAAGAACAAGTGGTTGCTTCTTATGTGCTAGAGAGAAAGAGAGAAGCAGGCTCTGATCAGGATGACGTGCTGTATAGCACAAGAGTGGCCCTTGGTAGCCACAGTATCGGGTTGAGGTCACCTCCAGGCTGATTCTGAGGAAGATAATGCAATGAAGAGCTTGAGAAGACAAATGCTGATGGGAACTTGACCCAGAGCTTGCGGACCCATGTGAGGTCACAGGATGTCTTAGTAGTGGGGCCAGTCGGCCTGGGTTCTAGTACTGATAGAAGAAGCCATGACCAAGGGCTTAGCTGAGATTTGGCACAGTCATCATGGTGATGGAATGTTGATGAGGGGTTTCCATCAGACACGCTGTTTCCATCTCTCATGGTTACCATAAGAGACTAGCTTAGGGATCTCAACTACATCCAAATGTGTGACATCATCTCTCTGAGCCCTCCCTACCACTCTGAATCACCATTTCCACACCAGGACTCGCTGAGGAAGAACCAGGAGCAAGTGGAACCTGAAGTCATGGTTCTCTGCTGAGCATCTTCCCATGCTGTGCAAACAACGCGCACACAGCATCTTCCCACATCCTTGCAAACAGCACCTCCCCACACAGCGTCTCCATACATACCTCAACAGGACTCAGAACCAGCTTCCACCTCCACACAAACAGCAGTCATGCGGCTTCACTCCATGTCCACTCAAACAGCATTCAGACAGTGTCTTCCCAAGTCCACCCAACAGCAAACAGAGCTCAGACAGCACCTTTGAATCCCGGGTGCAAAACCAAATCCTCACTCAAGAAAAAAGTCTGTCTTGCATTCGGAGTTTCTGCTGCTGTCTGTCAGGAGCTAGGAGCAGATGAACATGCTTCGGCTGACCAAGCCGGAAGAGGCCTCAGCCTCGCTGGATAGAGGCCTCAGCCTTGGTGGATAGAGGCCTCAGCCTCGGTGGATAGCTCTTGGGGGTTGGGAAACAGGTTCCCTGTACAGTTTCCATGTTGCTCTGAATGAACCTTTTTCTTTTTTTTTCAAATGAGTTCTTTTACCAAATCTTGACACACAAACCAGCGCCACTCCACTATGGAGGAGTCAGCCTTAAAGCCACACAGTGAGCTGTGCTCACTGGCCACCTTGTAGCAGGGCTCCTTGGTTTATGGCAGAGGAAATCAAGCCAGGAAGAAGTGTTGGAGTGTCTTCCATATTTTTGCCCAAGAAGCAATAGTTCCCGGGACCTATAAGCATGTGGTTTAATTCAGACTTCTGACATTCCAGTTCCTCACTGAGGCAAGAGGTTTGGTTCAGACCCTTGGTCCCTTGGGTTGTATAAACTTTCCTGGTCATAGGGGAGTTAGTAGCTGTGTTCTTGCCGTGTGAGTGGTTTCTGTGTCCCTTGGATGAAATACAGGTGAGCTCTGCCTGTGTCCAGTCCGCTGCAGTGACTGACAGTGGCCACCTCAGAACAGCTCTGTGCAGCCAGCCCTCTGCATCCACGGATCTCAGGTCTGTGGTGTCAACCAATGGCAGCTCACAGGGATCACATAGGCGCTCATAGTGTGTGCAGCTGTCTTAGATAATTGTTTTCTAATCAATACAGTTCACTAACAATCGGGATCACAGTTGCCCCTTATTAGATATTATAGCCACTCAGAGATGGGTATAACGCTTATCGGAGGATGTGTACCGACCAATTGTGCAGACTCTGCCTCATTTGACGACTGGGCATCTGAGGGGTGCCTGGAGCTCATCCATCTGGACACTGAAGGACAACGCTGTTGCCCTGATGATAGAAGAGAGCTTTTCTCACACTTAGAGGATTAGTGTCTTGTTTTCTTGGTTTCCAATTATGTTAGTGATTATTAAATTACGGCTTGGGTAGGCATGAAGTAAAAGCAGTTTGCTGTAATTTACCAAATTAAGTAAATTAACTTAATGATGTGGGTTTTTTAAAAAGATGTATTTGTATTCTCTATGCAGTTCTAATTTAAAACTAATTAATTGGTAGTATTAAGGAAATTTCATTTCCTTACAGTACTTTCATGTTTTAACAGCACTGCTTATTTTTAAGAAGTAGATATGTTAATTTTTATAGGATATATTTAACCAGTTTTTAAATAGTAATTTTGGTTTTATTTTCAGAATACTTTAACAACTATAACAGAAAAGTAATAACAGTGTGGTGCATTCAGAGGGGTCCCAGGTGTTTATAAAACAGCCCTTCCCTGGGGCCGCTGCCTCAGCTCCTCTCACCGTGGTCCATGTTTGTGGGTCTTGGTTAAAGGGTGCAGCATGCAGTCTGAGATTAGAGGAAGGGTCTGTTTCAAAAACAGGTCCTCTATTCAGCACTGTGTTTGTCTGTCTAAACAAAGGTCTCTGCTAAAAACAGTGAGTGAATCTTCTTAAATTACATTAAAAGCAAGTTCCCTGTATGAGAGCCATAGACAGGTGACGGCCACGTCCTCTTTTTGGTATAAAATTATGTTGCTGGTTTTATCATAGACTGATGTATCATGGTTTTATCAAAACAAATAAACTAAACTGTTTATCAAAACAAGTAAAACCCCACTATCTCCAAAAGGCAGAGGGATCATCAGAAAGATTTTATAGAAGTTGGTGGATGTTGTCTCCCACCGTGGGAGGCGCTGTGGGGCAGGAAGGGAGGGGCTGGCTTTCTCTAGTGGTCAGACGTCTTCCTGAGTAGAGGCAGGATACCCTAACTCAGACTGTCAAGATGCTGTTATGGCCTCTTCTTACTAGACATCTGCCTCGCTAATACCTCAAGCAATGGGAGTTGCATGCAGAAGCCAAGCAGTCTTGTCTTTCTTCAGGCATAGGAAGACTGCACTTAGGAGCACACACCTAAGCCACATAACACAGCTAAGAACAGTCGAACCCTGCTTCTGCATATCCTCTGTGCTGTCAGCCAGGGACCTTTCCAGGAAGAATTTATGAACATCTCCCATTCGTAAGATGCCAGAGCTGTAGACTAGGCCATTCAGAAAGAGCGGTGCTCATGGAAGACATGTGTTTTGGATGTGGTGGCTGAGCTCGCCGGTGTGGTGACGCTTGTCTCCACCAAACGGGGATCCTGTCTGTCCAGCCATTGCGGTGGGCACTGAGGAAGGACAGGGAAACACTTCCTTTGCGGTGAGTTCCAGAGCCAGTCGGGGCTTCCTTTCAACATCTCTTATTTTCTTTAGCTCATATTTTCCCTATGACTTTGGGGGGGGGGCATATATATTTAGGAAGGAAAGTGCTTTTTCTCTCTGTTTGGGGCCCATCAGGAAGCTAGAGCGATGGCCCATGCTTAAGAGCAGGCACCGCTCTCATGAGGGCCTGAGTTTGGTCCCAACACCACACTGGGTAGTTCAAATCTGTAACTCAGCTTCAGACCCAACATGGTTTTCTGGCCTCAGTGGATACCCACATACATGTGTGTGCGCGCGCACACACACACACACACACACATACACATAGACACACATGTACACACACATGTATACACATGTACACATACATATACACACATACAGATACACGTACATATACACATGCACACACATTACAGACAGACATACATGTACATATTCACATACAAGCAGACAGATGCACACGTACATACACACATATACACACATACACACACATAACTAAAACAAAGAATCTCTGAAAGCTCCCTGTGGTCTCACACTTTCAGAAAGCTCTGCTGCCCAGGCCCAGGGCCTCTTCCCAGCACCCTTAGCATCAGTCTGCACAGGCTCCGGGGATAAGCATGGAGCCCCCACCTGACTTGGTCCTCTCTCTCTCCCAGCCTCTTCCCCTCCCCTGAGACCCACAGAGGCCCCTTAGAGCTGCCTCATCCCTGGTTCCAAACACTGGATCCTGAGGATTGATGGGTCTGAGCAAGGCTAAACCTCTTTGCGGTGATTTCCTCTCTCAGACAGGAATCCACACCTATCTACCTCACAGCCAGGATGAGAAGTTCTCTTCTGTGCCCAGACTCCTGGTGCAGCACACAGCACAGTGAGCCTACGCCCTAGGATCCCTCCTTCTCTCCTTCCCTTGTGTCTCCGGGTGCCCTCCACCCCTCCCCGCACCTGTCCATCAGACGCTCTCAGCAGCGTCCTCATTTAATCTGCACTAGGCAGGTCCTTCCTCAGTGTGGGGCAGACAGAGAGGCCTCTGCTTCCCAACCCAGCTCCATTCTTCTGTCCCATGGATCATCATCCCAAGAGGGTATCTGGTCTAGGACATGGTAGTGTGTACTCTAGTGCTTCAGAATTGTGCTTAGGCTGTGTTAAATTATTATTGCTTACTATTATTACTCATTATTATTATTATTATTATTATTATTATTATTATTATTATTATTTGGTGGTGGTGATGGGGGTGGGGGTGGGGGTGGTGGTGGTGGTGGTAATAGTAAGTAGTAGTAGTATGAGTGTTTGCCCCCGTGAGTGTCTGTGCCAAAAGAGGGCACTGGGTGTCCTGGAACTGGAGTTATGGATGGTTGTAAGCCAGTCTATGGGTCCTGGGGACCAAAGCCAGATCCTCTGCAAGAACAAGTGCCTTAACTGCCGCGCTCTCTCAGCCCCTGGATTCAGTCAAGATAACTGTAATGAGACCGCCTCTCGGGGCTGTTCCTCGGGCTGCTACACAACCGTTCTGCCCACATCAGAACGAATTCCACATTATTCCGAAGTCTCTGAGCCCACTGCTCAGTGCTGGGCAGCTCTTTCCCACCTGTGCCACCCCAGTGCAGCTACATGCGGTTAGAAGCTAATCTGGAAACCTACAGGGAAGCTGTAACAGACAGACAGCACCCATGAGGAAGCGGGACTTAGGCAGCCTGGCCACTCTGCTGTGCCCGAAAGGCAGCTGTATCCTGTGCCAGTGCCCCTGTTCGTTCCAGGTGAGCACGCCTGCTCCCTGAAACAAGGCTCCTTTCTGCATAGAGAGTTCACACAAGACGTTGACTTCATAGACACTTCTCCATCTCAGAGCCTCAGCAGTTCCATGGTAGCCGCCAGGAAACCGCGGGGTGCCGGCATAGCCCGGCTCCAGGCTCCAGGCTGTGCAACTTTCAAAGTTAACTGAAACCTTTAGACACATTTGAAGTCAGCTCCAACAGCCCATCTAATTATAAGCAGAGCCCTTTGACAGACAGTGGACTAGGGGAAACACCGCACCCAGTACCAACCACCTTTATTATCAGCTGCACAGAGAAGCCTGGCCTCCCAGGATGAGCTCTGATCACATGGGCTAATGAGGAGGGAGCCCTGAAGCAGGAGGCCTGCTTCCCAGAGATCTGGTGACCTTCCTTCTGGGGGGACAGGGCATTCCTTCAGAGCCAGAGCTCCAGCCTTTTGGGGAGACGCCAATGGAAACTGCTAGAAGAACACTGTCCCCCTGTGTGCCTGTTCTTCCACATCCAGAGCCTGTGGACTGACTGATCAGTCACAGGAGAGGCTTGGAACGAAGAGGAAAGCCATGAATGAAGTCTAGATAGAAGCAGCCAACATGAGGCTTCCCGCTCTCTTCTTCTGTGACTGCTTTGTCGTGTCAGCCATGGCAGCAAGTGGAAAGTTCTCACCAAGCCCATATTGCTAGCACTTTCCTCCACTGTAATTTATCTTCCAGAGATCTGGCCAAGCACTTTCCCAGTCAGCTACACAGCTGAGGTTCAGAGTTTCTAAGCTGATTCGAGATTACTCTGAGTAATTATGGTTCCCATGCATCAGAGGCTGCCCCTTGAGCTGGCCTTTTCAACATTACGTGTCTGCAGTTTGTTTTCTTATGTGAGTTATCAGTATTTCTCTTATTTCGAAACATTTTGTTTATGTCTACACAATTTCAAATGTAAAAATTGCATAGATTCACAGTGGCATTTGGAGGGGTAGGAAGCGTGGATCTGTAAGATTTTTAGCCCAAAGCCATTTAGTAAAGAACAATGGTGTGAGTTCATTTAGAATGTTCTCTATGTCCCTTTGTAAGTGGCGCTTGAGTCCCTCCATTCCCAGGTGACTGCTGCTGGTACCATCAGGAGCTAGTGGTTGTTGTGTATGTACACATATACCATATATGCACACACACCATGTACACAATACTGTCTTCAGACACATCTGAAGAGGGCATGGGATCCCATTACAGATGGTTATGAGCCAGCATGTCATTATGTCATTGCTGGGAATTGAACTCAGGACCTCTGGAAGGTACACATGCTTATACACACCACACACATACATAAAAATATACCTACACATATACTCACACATACATGGCAATACACATACACCACACACACACACATATACACACACACACACACACAAATACTACATACACACCACTACAGTTACTACATACATACTACATACACACTGACACATACATATATACACTACACATATACACAACACACCTATACATATACTCACTGATGTGTTTATAAAAAGATAAAGAGATGGGGATATATATTCTATGGGTGTGTGGTGAGGTGTGGGGCAGGGGGATGTCTCAGCGGCCGATGCCGAGGTATCCCTTCCTCTGAGGGACCAGCCACACAACGGTATAGTATGAAACAGAGTTTATTCAAGGCATGGTCAGGGGAGTTAAGAGGGTAGTAGAGACAGAGAGAGAGAGAGAGAGAGAGAGAGAGAGAGAGAGAGAGAGAGAGATGCCATGAGCACATGGAGAGAGGGGGGAAGGGGCAAGGGGCCAGAGAGGGAGCAAAAAGGCAAGAGATCAAGAGAACAAGAGTGCAAGAGAGGGAGGAGGGGGCAAGCAGCCCCTTTTATAGTGAGCCTACCTGGCTGTTGCCAGGTAACTGTGGAGGTGGAGTTTAGACAGAATGCTAACACTCATACACACAGCACATACACATACACCACACACATACTTCACACAACACACACACTACATATACACACACATATATATGTATGCACACCACACCTACATATACACATATTCATACATACAGCCTACACATATACACACACACGTCCTACACACTTACACACGTACCACATATATACCACACATACATATAAACATCACACACCACACATACATGTGCTGAGAAGGGAGAGGAAAGTGAATAGGGAGATTATAGACTGGAACTGGGAATGCACTTGAAAAGCCCTTTACCCAGAAGCCATTTGGCTCTGACACCCTGCTGGCCCTACGCCAGTGGTGGCTCAGTCTCCGTGCTATGACGGAACAGCCTCCTCAGCCCCCACGTAGCCACGTCATCTTTACTAGGTTCTCACACAGTGCTTCTGTGTCCTCAGCTAGAAGTGCACACCCCTCCCCCACCCCGTGGTGTTATCTGGTACATTCCAGTATGATGGTCAGCGTGGTGAGCAGTGGTAAGCAACGGTAACTGCAAGAGTTGGGGGAGGAAAGGCCCCGCGCGCGCGCACACACACACACACACACACACACACGGGAGGGGGTGGGAGAAACATATCTCATATAGGAGCTCAGTCAAGTATATACACACAATCATTATTAAGAGACGCCAGGAGCCCTGTAAATCAAAAGGTGTATCATCTCTTGTTGAGTTCCTGTTTAGTTTGGTTTTTGGCTTTGTTTTGAGATAGAGTCTCACTATGTTTGTAGACAAAGCTGTCCGTGACCTTGCGATCCTCCTGCCTTTTCCTCCCCATGATTAGATTACAGGTCTGTGTCACTCAGTCCAGCAAAGCACACTCCTTCCCTTACCATCCTCGTGGGCCAGTTGGTCTAGTTTCCTTGTGTTGTTGTGGTAGAACACGGGGAGCAAAAGCAACTTAGTTTCACCTCAGAATTCCCAGGCCAAGATCCATTACTGAAGGACTTCCCAGCAGGAGCTCAAGATAGAAACCCAGAGGCAAGAACTGTGGAAGAATGCCCTTACTGGGGAACCCTGGCTCACTTTCTGCCTTGCTCATGCTCCTCTCAATTCCTTACACAGTTCAGGACCCCTTGCCTGGGGATAGTGCCGCCCATGGTGGCCTGGGCCTTCTGCATTTGTTAACAATCAGTACACTCCCTCATAAAGACAACCACAGGCCTAACTGATAAAGATACTTGCTCATCAACTGCTCGTGATTCTAGGCTATGTCAAGTTGACAGTTAATGGTGACTAGGATACTAGTCACAAGTATTTGCTTCAAATTGCAAATTATGTAGCGAACATAGAAAGGTCACTGAATTCATCCAATGTTACCTTTCTACCATGACAAAGTCTTTGAGCCATAAGAGGTTCTAGGTCTGTTGGATTGTAGGCACCCTTTCTTATACTAGCAATGTTTTCTGATCTGTGGGACAATAGATCACTCAGTGTGACCCACACCCAGGGCTGTAAGAAGTCCTCAAAGGACATCTGTTCAGCCCTGGCTATGCTACTGTATCCCGCAGTGTTTTCCACCACTACGCCTTCTCTATGTTGAGCATCTTGTTGGGGACTACGGTCCTATTTAGGATACAGGATGTGTGGGAGGTATTGCTGCTGTTGAGCATGGGCTGCCTCAGGCTGCTGCTCTCTGGACCACTCCAGCCCTAAGAGCACACACTTCCCTCTAGCATTTGTTACTGGGCTTTCCTCCCATGTCTCCTGTGTGCTGGGCTCCCCTAGGAAATATAGGAATACTTGTCATGTAGTATCATCCACACTGACTGAAGGAAGGGATGCTTATTGGAGATAGTGGAACACAGAGTTCAGCTGTCCATCATGGTCCCTGTGGAAGTGGCTCTGCTCTGGCATGACTGGGGTGTCAGACTCAGGAGGTGCTCCAATCCTGTGTGTAACACTCAACACTGCCCTGTGTGGTAACTGATATCATGTAAGTGTGTGCACACAATCACTGCACTGTACTGGCATGTGTGTGCCGCTCCCTTTCTGAATTTGTTCCCGGCACTCTGGGATTCGTGTGGCAGTACCCATGGATGCAGATGGCCGGCTAGATTCTGATTTCCAGAAGTGTAAAGACGTAGTTGTCACTAAAGGTGTCACTTTGTTGACATTTAGACAAACTCTACCCTAAGGGCTCGTCCTAGAGAGAAGTGGAGTGGAGGAAGTGCTGGACAGACCTTCCCATGGGGGTCAGGGAGCACTCAGCAGGCTCGTCCTAGAGAGAAGTGGAGTGGAGGAAGTGCTGGACAGACCTTCCCATGGGGGTCAGGGAGCACTCAGCAGGCTTTTCTTGAGATGCTTTACTCTGATGACCTCACAGGAAATGTGAGGCAGATGGGGAGTGTCCCGCCTCAGCCAGTGCAGTTACATGGGAGATGTAATTGAGTGTGGCGCTGGTGCAGGAGTGATAAACGACCTGGAATTTCTGGGTAAGTGTCTGCTGCACTGGGAGGAACAGGACTATAAGCCTTTTATGGAACCAAATCCCTGAGTCCTGCGGCTGCGGGAGAGTGCAGTCCACGGTCTAGGGTCCCTAGGAATCCATGTTCCACTTCTCATAAACAGACTTCTGGGGTAACTTTAACCTAAAACAACCCAGAAAGGGGCAACACTTTCCTGAAGTGGCTAGTCCCCACAATTCTGCTTTAACAAGGGCTGGGAAATGCCTCAGTCATTTTGAGCACGTAGGGTCGGTTGCCAGCACCCACTTGGTGGCTCACAGACACCTGTAACTCCAGTTCCAGGGGACCTGGTGCCCTCTTCTTGCCTCCACAGGCACCAAGCATGTGTACAGTACACTTATATGCATACGGACAAAACATACACATAAAATTAAAAAATAAGATTTTTTTAAAAATAAGGTATTTGAGCCACATAGAACTTGCTCAGTATTTTTACCCTTGGAGGAAGACGTAACAGTTCTGAATGCCTTTGTGTTTATGCACAGAGTATTAGAATAGAATCAAATACAGACAGGATGAATGGGCAGGTCTCTGTTTCTGAATTCAAAAATAGTCCCACCATGGCTCACAAATATGCTTCAGGGATCATTTTTCATTGCACTAAAAATAAAAGTTTCAAAGTAGTCACTTGCCAGAAAAAAAAAAAAAATAGTGCTGGAGAGAACCGGATGGGACTGGGACTGTCTCCTCCGTTTATGCTGGTCGTGGTTTCAACACAGTCAGCTGGCTTTACTGGACATGCCACTTGCATGCTTCCTGACTGACCATTAATTGTCTCTCCTGTCCCTGCCCCAGGCACCAAGTGGCTTCCTCAACTGCCACACTGCCCTCCCGGTGTCTCTCTGAAGCCGATGTCTCTCTGAAGCCTTGTCAGTACTTCTGAGTTCTAACACAGTTTTTTTTTTTTCTGTTGTCACTTCAACCAAATTTTCTTCTAGAACATTCTATATTATCCTATTAAGCATGAAAAGTATTAAAGAATTGCAAAATAATTTCCATTATAAAATGCTACTTTTCCCATTTACAGCTATCTTTGTAAAGATATTTCCAGGAAATGGGTCTCCTCCCAAAGTCCACAGCCCCAAGGGAAAGCCTTCTCTTCTTATTCCTCAGTTTGACCCCCATTCTCTGTTACCTCCCTGTTCTCAGTGAAAGCTGGAGAACGAGAAGGCTTGTCCTGCCTGCAGTCTCACAGAGAGGCCCAGGGCTCTGCTGTAGAAAGGCTTGTCACTGCTAAAATACTCACTGAAATGTGACTTCCTGGGAATAGCGTTGAAGGAAGGGGAAACTGACCAGGGCTAAGGGCCACTGAGGCTTTTCTCACGGGCTTGGATTAATTCTCGAGGAAGGAACTGTTACTGTCAGCACACGCCTGACAGTCCTCTCTGCTTTGTCAGGAGTTGACAGAGTAGGAAGTTCTCAATGGCTCTAGGCCCTTAGAACCCTGAGTTTTTTAAAAAAAAAAAATCCTCATGAATTGCCAAGTTTTAAAAATTTCATTGTAGACATACACACGCACATGCACACACATGCACGCACACGCATGCACACATGTGCACATGCGCCCACACACATGCACGCACATGCACATGCACACACACGCACGCATGCACCATGCTACTAAGGTAGTTTTACATGGAGGAGTCAAGGTTTTAAAATTATCGGTCTTAAGGAAACTTTCCAGTCCCTCCAGCGTGGCACTTTCATAGGTAGCCACACCAGTGCCAGTGTGTGTCTAGAGCCAGGAGCACCTTCACTGTGAGCAGCCCAGGCTGCTGGAGCTGAGTCTGTACTGGGTCAATCTAGACCCCCAACCCACACTTACTGCATTAGCATAAGAACACTTTCTCACCCTGAACACTCTCACTGAGTAATCCCTGGGCAATCCAAAGATCTGTCTGGTCCTTGTTTGCTTCCTGTTGCTGTGATAAACCCCATGACCAAAAACAGCTTGGGGAGAAAAGGGTTTATTTAGTTTACATGTTACAGTCCACCATGCTGGGGAAACTAAGGCAAGAACTCAAGGCAGACACCTGGAAGCAGGAACTGAAGGTGAGGCCACAGAAGGGTGCTACTTACTGGCTTGCTCCCCATGGCTTGCTCAGCCTGCTTTCTTATACCCAGGATCACCTGTCCAAGGACAGTCCCATGAAGAGCAGGCTGTGTCTTCCCTCAGTCGTCATTCATCAAGAGTGTGCCCCACAGGCTGGTCTGATAGAGGCAGTTCCTCTACTGAGATTCCCGCCCTCTAGCTGACTGTAGCTCGTGTCGAGTTGACAGAAACTAGCCAGCACAGTCAATGTACATACATGAAGCAATACAGGGGCTAACCTAAAGGCTCTTAATGACAAAAAAGAAACCAAACCAACAAACAACCCAGAATCCAGTCATACTATATAACAGGAATCAGTGTGTATCCGTGAACCCATGACCTTGGGCCAGTAAAGCACAGTTGGAAACTTTTTTAATTATTATGTTTCGTAAGCATACAAAGCAATGGTTTCCACTGTGACAGTTTCCTAGCATATGCATTAGCCTTTATTTTTAGCTGTCTCCTCACTGCCTTCCCGTGTCCTCCCTGCTCCTGCTGGCCTCTCCTCCCCCAATGGCCCTTCTCCCCTTTTCTCCTTTCATGTCACACACATGTGCACATGCAGACGTTCTAAATGTAGGTTCTGCATACAGGAAAGAGTGTATAGTATTTGTCTCTGAGCCTGGCTTTTTTTTCCCTTCCTGTCCTGTCTCCAGTTCCATCCATTTGCTTGCAGATATCAGAATTTCTTAATGAGCATGTTAATGTGGGGAGGACCTTGCCGCCTTCAGAGTGTAGGCTGAGTGTTACTTGGACACGTTGTCAGACAGAGCCCGCCTCGTAAGCTGGAAAATGTGAGCTACGTTGAAAAGAATGTCAGGCCCTTGTATGGGACCTGCCTCCAAACACTGTGACTGACCTAACCCACTTGGAGCAAAGATTTCAGAGCGTGGTTTCTACAGTCTTTCTAGACTATTGCCAGGGGGACACTTTTGTCCCCAATAAATAGGTTCTTTATCTTTTACCTCCGTCCTGCCCAGGAAAACTAAAAAGGTGTCTGTTGAGACTCCACACCAGGGCACACTGCCTGAAGAACTCTCCAGTATCAGACCAGTGTCCGGGATAAAGAGAAGTTGCCGAGGGCTCTTCCTGCCTGCATCCTGTGCTGAGAAGCAAACACACACTGTAACTTCCTGACGCCACCCAATGACTGAGTTTTCTTCTACTTGCGGCCCTAATTCGGCCTCCTTGTGCTTCTCCAGGCGTTCCTGGAACGAGCTTTGTCCACCTCTGCCTTCCAAAGTTCCCAGTGACCTTGATGGGAATTCCGTGCAGCCACACTGACAGAACGTTACGCTTCTTACTGTCAGGATTACGTGCAGCTTATTTCTGGTATTCAGACAAAACATCTTCACAGTCTCTGCTGTCGGTCTCCCTCCCCCACGAGGTCCAGTTGGCAATGCTGACCAACTGGGTGATGGTCCCCAGTAGCATCCTGCAGAGTCCTTGAACTCTGAGCATCAGGGCTGAAGGAGACTTGGTCATCAGCTTAGAGACAGTCAAGACTGAGGTGTGGGGGTCAGGATATCAGGTACCACATAGCCTGTCATAACCATAGCCAGGGCACAAACCAGAACTTCAGACTCCCAAGGTGCCACCATGGTTCTTTCGAGAACCAGAATAAAGATTTTGTTCCCTTCTGAGCTCCTTTAGACAGAACCATCACTGTGGACAGTGGGTTTGCTGAGGAGCTGAAGGTGGCCTGCTGTGTGTGGTGTGGTACGGAGTCCTACAGGTTTGACTGGGCATCTGTGTAGGACATGGGCTCCAACCCTCCCTCCTATGTGTGGATCAAAGTTTCATTCTTTTTTAAAAAAGGGAAATGATTACATTTCCTGTCTGGGACAGAGGGCACACACTCATGTGGAGCTCAGAGGATACCTGTGGCAGTCAATGCCCCCCGTACTAGGTGGTCTCTGGGGGTCAGTAGTCTCAGGTTGGAAACTCAGAGCCTTCGAGCATCTGAGCCATCTCAACAGCCAGTCATCTGTGTCCTTGGTAGATCTTAGTAAGGCCATTTCTGTCCATGGCTCCTCAGCCACCACAGGTGTCAGTCACAGGCTCTCCTACAGGTGGAAGCTTGAGGCCTGCCTTTCTGAAGAAGGTGACCGAGCTGGAAACCCTTCCCATCCTGTTCTTCCCTTGTTTGTGTCCCTGTGTATGTCCCTCTCCCAACCCCCTGTGTCTGAGGCAGGGTGTTACTATGTATCCCAAGCTACCCTCAGTTTTCAGTGTTTCAGCTTGAGTCGGGTGCTAAGAATAGTGCCCAGAAAACTGTTACTTATGTTTTGGTGGTAGTGGTGGTGTTTTGTTTGGGTTTTGGTCTGGAGCTTGTTTTGTTTTGTTTTGTTTATTTCTTGCAGTTCTAGGAGTCAAACCCAGACCCTTGTGCTAGTCAGCAAGTTTTCTAGCCACTAGGCTAAGCCCCCAGCTTTCCCTGCACAGCAGCTCTCTAGTGGAGAGCTCCACTGCAGGGTAGCATAGTGCCTGTCTATAGAAATGCAGAGATGAACGTCTGAAGCAGCCTTCCCCCTACAGTCCCCTCCCCTGTAGATTCCTTCTGCATAGCAGCCAGGCGTGGGGTGGACCACAGCAGTGTGGAACCCACAGGCTTTCTCCAGCAATGCTGCTGGGACCATGGGCACCACTGTAGGAACTTGAACTTGTCAGCATAGATTGTCATGGGGTTGATGGATCGTTCCTCACTATTTGAAGAATTTGTGTCAAGCTGGATACAGTTTCATTGTTAAGTTGCTTTAAATCCTGGTTACAAGTCAGATATCCAGGAGACCTAAGCAATGCACGCAGACATGCACACTTCCATGTTTTCAAAAAAAAAAGAAAAAAGAAACAAAAAACAAAACAAACAAACAAAAAACACAAAACCTGCCTGTCTCAGAATGCTGTGGGAATGAACGAAGAGTGGCCTCAGGACCTGGTAGCCACCGTGAGCTGTCCCTTAGTGGTAGCCGTCTGTCTCACTACCCCATCACCACCATTGCTGGGCACTGCTCAGTCCCCAAGGTCACCTGTGAGCAGTGAGACCAGCTTTCTCATCACTCAAGTATGCTCCGTGTGAAACTTGTTCTCATGGTCACTATTTTTACAACTCACCTCAAAATCAAAAAATGATACTTGTGAGTGTATGTCATCCGGTTTACAGTCTTCCCCAGGTTGGCAGCAACCCTCTGGCACCAAAGCTGGAGAGCCGCAGCCCCAGCTGCCTCCTGCCCTGCCCTGCCCTGAGCAAACACATCATCTGCAGCAGGGTCTCCCGGGTGGAATGACACCCAGGCTACCTCCTCCGGATTGCCACGGGAGCCAACAGGTGGCTAGGGTGAGTCACATGATTGCAGGGTGGGGTGATGGCTGCATGACTTCACCGCAGCCGATGGCTCTGGCATGATCTGATGTGCCGATGGCTCTGGCACAGCTTTGAAAGGGCCCGAATGTGGCCAGATGTGTCCCTCAGCAAAACAGAAAGAGTGCCTTCCCAGCTGGTGCACTCAGCTGGGCCCCACTCCTGTGCGGCTGAGAGGCTCTCTGAGATGCTTCTCTACACACACATGCCCAGGCCGCCTCTGCACAGTTTTCAGTATTTCCCCTTTCTTACCATAGGACAATGATTTTAAAATAATCTGGATATGTTTGCCACTGACTATAGTGACTGTACAGAGAAGCCGTTTCTGAGACAGTTGTAATCTCTGCAAAACCTGTTAAAACGTGAATGGTGCGTTTCAGCTCTATGAATCTCCCATTTCATTATGAATGCTGTTAGACCACGCCATTCAGGATCAGGCCGTGTGCTGTGCGCTGCCAACCTTGCCCTGAGTCTCTTAGCAAGTCTCTCTCCTTCCTTCCTTTCTTCCTTCCTTCCTTCCTTCCTTCCTTCCTTTTTCTTTTATTTTTTGAAATAACTTTTTACTATGGAGATTTCAACCTCACACAAAGGCAGAGAGAGTCTGATACATCGTGTCTGCTCACTTGACCTTCCAGCCTCTACTGGACAACACATGGCTGCCCTTCCCTCCCTCACAACGGGGAATACATTTAAACATACTTCAGGTAGCATATTCCATTGTACATAAGTCTAAGGTATAAGAATTCTACTTTGTTGGTGGTTTTCGGGGGTGTTTGTTTGTTTGTTTGTTTGAAGACAGGGTCTCACTGTATAGCCTTGGCTGTTCTGGAAATCACCATGTAGACCAGGCTGGCCTTGAATTCAGAGATCCGACTGCCTCTGCCTCCTGAGTGCCAGGATTAAAGGCATGCACCACCACTCAGCTACTTGTAGGTATTTAAAGCACAGTGATTTTTTTATTTTTTTTATTTTTTAGCACAGTGATTCTGATGAAGTAATCCTTTTTAGGTCAAAATGATGGCATAATTCACACTGTCTTGACATTTTTCTATAAGGATGCTTTTCAGGATAATTACTAGAAACATAAAAACTAAAGTGAAGCATTGTGGCGCAAAGGCTGTCATCAATACCTGTGATGCCAGTGAAAGGTCCGGGACTCCCCAAAAAGGGGTCCACTTAAGTCACAGGATAACACGCACCCAAAGGACACACGAGAGACCGTCTTGCTGTAAAATACATGAGGTGGTTTATTATATCAGAGCTCTGGGCCAGCCCATATCCCCATATCTCACATAGGGGATGGAGGGACTGACCTCGTGGCTCAGGGGCATAGCGCTTTTATATGGGCGGGGTAGGGAAAAATCGAACTTTCGCGCGGGTGCACAGGATTGGTTGTTTTACCTCTTTTGAACACTAGTAGGCCGTACCATGGGGCAGGGTGTAGTTCTTCCCTTGGCCAGTCAGTTTCTGGGATGTTCTTAACAGGCCTTTGTACTGTAACTCCCCCCTCCTCTGTAACTAATTAGATGGACCCAAACCTGCTGGCAGGTGCTTTTCTGCCCAAGGTCTAAGGCGAAAAATTTACACATATTTCATAAGATGGCCTTTATAATTTTTCACTCTACATCAGCATACCTTGGGGACCTAGGAGCGATCCCAACAGCATATATCAATCAATCAGTTAGCAGTTGTAAAGAAAGACCAGCAGACGTGACTGGCAGAGAGTTAAAGCTGTTTCCTGTCTGTCAGTGCCAACTAAATGTGTGTGCAGCGTTCCAGAGGGTGTGTTAGAAAGAAATCACAAGAAGCCTTCAGCCCCTCTCCTCTCTCAAGTCCAAACTAAAGCAGGCAGTGTTCCTTTGGTAATAAAAACATAATGATAACATATTCAAATAGTCTGTAATAAGGCACTTCGCCTGGCCGCCTTCTGAGGGATTGTATGCTGTCCCTTGGCATTTGCATCTTTGCTGCTGTAACTGGATTCCCAGCCTCCCCCGATTCCAAGTTCTGCTCATTCATTTCCCTGGCAGTAACCGGCTGTGTTGCTGAACTCGGGAATGTGGGGTTCGAATCCTGTGCTATGCTACAAAAGGCTTGGGATTTTCCAATCACATGTTAATTTCAGAATTAGATCGGGAGTTTCGGATTGTGCCTGAGTTTCTGGATTTTATGTATCATCCCACTTTTAAATGTGGAATAATCCTCATCAGAATCACTCAGGAAGTGAGAGGGGGAGGAGCCAGCCGTGAGTCAGCCATGGAAAACTGAAGCATGGAATGAATTAGTCAGGACAAGGGTTTCAGTGGCCGGCCAGGCTGTGTGCAATCAGGAAGTCGTGTGACTTTCCGAGGTTCCAGGCACTGTAAGTCATGTGGCAGCATCTCCAGACACCTGGCTGGGCCTTCGACCTGTTTTTTCCAATCCTAAGTTTTGAGGTAAATTTGACAAGTTCTGATTTAGCAAAGACTTCCCCCACATCTGCTTGTCCTTGCGGGGGGGGTGGGGAGGCGGCAGGGCACCTGCTCCCAACAACCACAAAGAGGAAAGACTTGGTTGCCGGTCTGGAGCCCCACAGAGGCTGCTGGGGGTCAAGACTGAGAAGTGGCTAGAGGCAGCAGAGCTGCTGTCCCAGCTGCTGTCCCAGAACTTTTGGTCCTGGCCTTTTTCTCCCACGACCCTCAAAGCTGTCACAGAAGAGAGTCCAGTTCACTGTGTCTTAGGTAGCCTGAAATTCAGAATAAAGACATTGTATTCCAGTGTTCTTCATCCCGTTAAAGAGAAACAAAAAAAATGTGTAGGAATGGGGCGGATTTAAAGTCTGAGTCAGGTGAAGTCTGTAAAATTGGTCTCTAGGGGGAAGTGCTGGGAATACAGGCAGCCACTAAAGTTGCTCATGGAGGGAAGAAGTTTATTGCTTTATTGGCCATGTAAGTCAGTTAAACTTAAGTTCAGCAGCTGCCTCCCATCCTCACGGGTCAGCACACACGACACTCCATGATCACAGGGTGGCACATCAGATAGAAGGATTCCATCAGGAAGCAGCTGTGTGCTTGTAGCTGGCTGTGCTCATTTTCTGGTTTAGGGGCACAGGGTCTCACATGTTCCAGGTGGCCTTGAGCTCACTGACTTTGAATTTCTCATCCTCCTGCCTCCACTCCTGAGTGATGGAATGGCAGGCTTATGTGTTCCCAGTTTATACAAACGCTCCGACGTTTTGCTGAGCCGGATCCCCAGCCCTGGTGCTGAACACTGATGGAATTTCAGTTGACCCTAGCACCCTTGAAAACGTGCTAAGCATGTCCCTGGACGGGATCCTGAAAAGCGCACTGGCCGTTTGTTCTAGTACCTTCCCCATAGAGACTTAACTCTGGACGTCTTCACACACACACACACACACACACGCTGTCACTCGGCCACCAGATGCTAATAACTTACATACCCTCCCTCTCCGCCTCCCACAGAACGGTGCTCCTCGGACCTCACTATGCATAGGAGTCCTCTGGGGATCTTGGGGCCCGAGATTCTGTGCTCCCAGCAATCTCATGGCTGACGCCTAAGCCTGCTACAGATTCCGGATCTGTTGGTGGCCCAGGCTGTGCAGCAAGCTGCATCTGTAACATTACCACGACTCTAAGCCATAAATAGGATCATGGCCTGACAGGAACACTGAGCCTCTGCATGTCACAGTGGTGCTACTGTACCTAACAGGACTTGCCTGTGCACAGTGTGTCCATGTTAGTCTTACCTCCAAGAAGCTCAGCAGAGCTTTCCTCCTGTATCCGTGCCTGCACCCTGACTGAGTGCTCTGCTCCTCAGACCCTGCCTGAGCCTAGTGAGGAACTGGGCACTCCTCCTCTGCCTCAACTGGAGCTCTCAGCCATCCAGGTCTTCTTATACAACCCGTGAGCCAAGTTCTAAATCTTCTTTCCATGGTATTTTTACAAGGCTCTGTGCCAGTGTCATGCCAAGATTCCCTCCAGGGGGCTTTCTGCTGACCTACAGGGTCAGGGACCTCGGGCACTCCTCGAGCGGGAAGGAGACTCAAGAGCACCGTAAGGAAAGGTCCGAGAGGCGCCTCAGTGCTCTAATGCTGACTGAAAGGCCCTAGCCACTAGGGACCATCGCAGCACATCATAGCCCTGACGCCATGCTTGCCCACCGTCAGAGTGTGGGCTTGTGGCCAGATGAAGGAGGAGAGTCTGGAGGGGCCGAGCCGCAGCTGCCGCTCGCGTTCCCCTTGATTGCTCCAATGGAAAGCGGCAAATGATCCTCATCTTAAAGTCTGGGTGTGAGTCAGGCTTTGTCATCCCTTTTCCAAGGAAGAAACAATCACAGATATTTTCTGCAAGGATGCATTGCGGTGTGAGTTTTCCACCTAACCAGCCAGCAGAGCTTCCTGCTCAGCACTGGGGCGGGAGCAGAGCCCGAGGAGACACTTTTGGCACAGGTCCACCCCGGGTTTCTCTTGCTGTGATGGGTGCCTTTGAAAGCCTGACTGCCAACTGTCCTTGGATTCATTAGGGGAGGGAAGAGACTTGGAAGTGACTTTCACACCTCAGGCTAGCTTCCTTTCTCAGAGGTGACAGTTCCTGGGTTCTGTGAATGAATTGCAGCTTGGTGTTAGACACTGGGATGTGAACATCCTCAGCTCTGTAATGGAGTTAGCACCCCTTTCAGGAGGGCTGAAGGTAGCTAGTGCTGCAGGGGGAGGGGGGCAGGTAGGTGGCCTGGAGCCATTGCTGACCACTCACTTTCATCAGGATTTCTCCTTGGACACAGTAGAAGCTGTAGATAGAAGCCTTGTGTAGAATGAAGGTGTTAGTTCAAGGTGGGCATATGTTAGACTGTTGCATTGGAAACTATAGTAGTTTATTAGGAGTGCCCCAACACAAATCACAGACTAAGTGTTCAACAACTGGGACTTTGCCCTCCTGTTCTTGGAGGCTAGAAGTTCAAGACCAGCATGTGGGTGAGGCCGTCTCCCGAGGCTTATCCCTGGTATGTGGATGGTAACTTCTTGCTGTCTCCTTAGACAGTTCTCGGTCTGGCAGAACTCAACTCTAGGTCTGCCATGACACCAGGCAAAGTTAGGCCCACTCCGGTGGCCTATTTACCTTAACTATTTTTTTTAAAGATGGTTAAGATGGTTCATCTTTTCTTTGCTTCACGGTCAGTCGTGGGGAAAGTGCTGGATTTGGGGGTGCCGTCCTGCCCTTAACAGAGGCTGTAAGGCCTGTGAATGCCGGGCTGCTTCTTAGAGTCAGCTCATTCTGGATCTCGCCTGAGAATGCTCTGCCTCTGCCTTATGCAGACAGCAGGCTGGAATTATGCTGAAATTCTCCATCCCACACTCCAGGTCACTGGAGAAAGCTTGACCCCATAGGAGCACTGCTTGAGAAATACTTGAGTGGACCTTTGTCACTTACAAGTGTAGGTCATAGCTAAGACATGACACGAGCCTGTAATCTCAGCTACTCAGTAGGCTGAGGCAGGAGGACCACAAACTTAAAGCCTGCCTGGGTTGTAGAATGAATTCAAGTCCAGCCAGTGGGCAACTTAGTAAAACATTGTGTCAAAATGCAGAGTAAAAGCAGGTTAGAGATACAGCCCAGTGGTAGCACTCTTGCCTAGTCTGTGTGAGGCTCTGCATTCAATCTCAGTCCGATACCTTAAAACCAGGACTGGGGCTGGAGGGGCCTCTCTGCCTTAACTTTCTGGGACTACTTTAAAGCCACCAGCACCAGCAGGAACATTGGCTGGAGTGTAAGACCCCACTGGGTCTATGCTCAGTGCCCCGGCAGTCTTTTGGGGTGACCACATGTGCCCTGTGGAACCATCAGTTCAACGGAGAATTGGCCCAGTCAGAGCCCCAACCATGGCTGGTGTTCACTGAACAAATGGACGGCTCAGTGAGCTGCTGAGAGAACTGGGAAGGCTGGGAGTTTTCCTCCTCCATTCTGTTCCGTACTCCCGAGTATTTCAGCAGAACAGGAACTGCCTGGTCTAAACTGGTGCTTCTGCTTTGTAAGGGTCTTTTCTGTGTATGTTACCAGTCTGGCAAAGGCCACGCCTTTGTGTTACATATAGAAATAAACCAGGACCCCTGCAGCTCTGTGTGAACCTGGGCTGGAGAGGCAGCAACACCATCCTTGCTGTGAGCATCAGTTTTCTAAGTTCCCCGCCACGATTTGTCATTCTAGGGCCTTGGGTTCTCACCACTAATACTAGTTTTGAGCAGCCACAGTGAATCAGTTGACAGCTGTGTTTTTAAATCCTAGAGCACATTAGACCATCACCTAACCACCAGGTTAGGAAGTGAGCAATTATAAAAGAAATAAATATAATATTTAGATGATATCACAGGTTAAGCTCTGGATGGTGCCCATGTAAGTAGTTCACATCTGAGCTCATGCTGGTCTGTGTGGCCCTTAATGTCTGACTCTCCTTTTACCCACTGCCCCTGCGGGCCTCCAGGGGCACGAGGCATGCCACACTCAGATAAGCGTGTTTGGGCACAGCACCTTAGTCATGGACAGAGACAGTGAAAGCATGAATCAGGAAGGCAGCGGGCAGAGAACTGAGATACGCACGAGGATTTGGTCATGACCCAACAGCTGACAGCACAGCAGTAAAACCCTAAGAAGTTGGTGCCAGGGACTGGGGCATTGCTGTGATAGGCCTGACCATGCTTTTGCTTGGTGACTTTGGATTTGGAAAGTAGTAGAATGCTTTAAATGGGGCTTAATGGGCCATCCTCGTAGGAATATGGAAAACTTTGTTGACTGCCTTTTGCCCTTGTCTGAAGAGTCTACCTGAGGCTAAGGTAAAGAGATTTATATTAATTGCATTGACAAAGGAAATCTCAAGAAAAGCCCAGCAGAGACTTTGTTCTCTGGTTAAGTCTCATGAAGAGCGCTTTGAGCAAGCATAGCAAGGAAAACTATAAAATACATGGTTCCAGTATCAGAGCGGCACCAGGAAGTGAAGCGGAGCTGAACCCTGTGTTGAAGGAGATAACAGGTTAAGGCAGTGGGGCTTTGGGGCGAGATCCTGTCCAGCTAAGTTTAGGTCGAGGCTTGATGGTATGTATATACCTTTAATCCCAGGAGATAAAGCCAAGTAGATCTCTGAGTTCAAGGCCAGCCTGAGACTGAGCAAGTTCTAGGTTAAGAAAAGCTTAAGTCCAGGAAGAAGAAGCTAGTGATAATGTAATAGAACAAGGGGGCCATGTTCCAGCTCCTGCAAGCACTAAGCAGAACTTGGCAGCTTCGGCCATGTGTCTCTGGCTTTATAGTCAAGAGGAGAAGAGACTACTGGGACAATTGATGCTGGTTAGCTGGAGCTAAGAAATTAGCGGTGATTAAGCAGAGACCAGCATCACTGAGGTGAAATATTCTGTGAAGTGTTTTCTGAGAGCACATAGAAGCTGTGTTTCAGAGACAGCCAAGGTTGTGCCTCGTGCTGCAGCTGGACTTGGTAATGTGTAAGAGTCACCAGGTGGTACTGGTTTTGAAGGCATGAAGGGGTCACGAAGAGCAGCTGAGGCTCGGCACTGTGAGAGGCCATGGAAGGCCATTGGTGAAGGTGCAGCCTCAGTTACAGTTGACAGCCCAGGACTAAAGAGGTCATGCAAAGGATTTGAGGCTTGGCACCATGACGAGAGCCTATGAAAAACTATTGGTGAAGCCTAGTTGCAGTGGAAGACCCCAAGGGATTGGAGATGCCAGTACCATAGGATGATCACCAAGAACAGTTGCGGCAGTGGAGTGGATCAACCAGAGCCTAGAGTGCTACAGAGGGCAGAGCTGCAGAAGTGACACCAGCCCTTTGGAGGAGCCCAGAAGATCATGTGTGGATCCCAGACATTGAAAGAAGAAGCTGTAACATTGAAGTTGCCTTGGAGACTTCAAGATATTTGAGATGCCAGAGCCATGGTCTATGTGCTGAGGAAAGCTGCTAACAGGGAGTAGAACCAGCCCAGGAGAAAGAAGTTTGTTGCAGTCAACAAAGATGAAAAAGGAGTTGGAAATCAGAAGACTGCTTTGACATCAGCCATGGAGATGCAGAATTTGGAGTTTACCCAGCTGGTTTCCTGTCTTGCTTTGGGGATTACAGTTAAGTGATTGGATGAGTCTCAGAAGAGACTTTGAACTTTGGACTTTTAACACTGTTGAAACTGTTATAGTCTATGGAGACCTTTGACGTTGGACTAAATGTATCGTGCATTATGCTTGTTTAGGTATGACCCCGGAAGACTCATATGCTTGAACAAGCCTGTGGGGGCCAGGGAGTGGAATGTGATGGTTTGTATATGCTCGGCTCAAGGAGTGGCACTATTAGAAGGTGTGACCCTGTTGGAGTAGGCGTGTCACTGTGGGTGTGGGCCTTAAGACCTCATCCTAGCTGCCTGGAAGCCAGTGTTCTGCTAGCAGCCTTCAGATGAAGATGTAGAACTCTCAGCTCCTCCTGCACCATGCCTGCCTGGATGCTGCCATGTTCCTGCCTTGGTGATACTGGACTGAACCTCTGAACCTGTAAGCCAGCCCCAATTAAATGCTGTCCTTTATAAGACTTGCATTGGTCATGGTGTCTGTTCACAGCAGTACAACCCTAAGACAGGTCGCTAGCTAATGTTTCTTTCATGGTGTTTGACCACGAGCCAATTCAGCATTTATAAACAGCATGACCATCAGGCTGGAACAAAATCAGCAGAACATGTGCAAAGTGAGTGCAGAGGACACACAGGCGCCACTTTGCCACTGCTTCGCGTGCTCTCAACTAGACCTTTGTCTCAGTTTACAGGGAACCAGAAGAATAAGGTTCTGTACGTGTTATGTATTTGTTATGTGTGAATGTGTGTGCTCTCAGTTTATGCACACCACATGTGTGGGACCATGCACACACCACACACACGCACGGCACCAATACAGCAACAACCATAAAAACCAATACTTACGATCTCCAACAATGTGTCAGGTATATGTCAGAGTGTGAGGATACCGACTTGACTGTACTGGAACATCATATATGTCATAGCTCAGTAGAGCTGCTCGAGTCCCATGCGTGTATTTCAGGAACCCTTTAGCCTGTTCATGAGCTGCCTTCACACTGTTGTCATGCCTCCCCACGGGGAGGAAAAGAAGCCCTTTCAGCAGGTCAAAGAGATGTTGAAGATAATTTGACTGGGAGAACGAAGTCCTCACTCATCCAGCATAGCCAGCTTTGCAAAACCAGCTTCACATGTGGCTTTGAAAGCAAAAAGTATGGTGCAATTAAAAGACACTGAATGTCTTAATTCATTGCTTCTTAGTAAGTCAAGAAAACGGGTCTGGAATCCGTAGACTGTTAAAACCCTGGTTTTAAAGCTGAGTGTCTGAGATATCTTAGCTCAGGCTCTGACAAACTACCATGGACTGGTGAGAACGAGCATCTTAGCTCAGGCTATTACAAACTAACACTAACTGGTGAGGCATCTTAGGCTATTCACAAAGTACCACAGACTGGGTGGCTTAACACTGAGGACTCACATTTCCCATCCACAGGACTTCATCGAACCCAGTCCCTTTCTCAAGCCCTCCCCCAACTTCCATGACGATGAATGGCAGAATTCGGTCCATAGCAGTGGGGAAATGAATCTGTCACATTTCCCTTCTATGTCACAGGTTGACTTTCCACGTATCTCCTAGGATGTGTTCCTAGGGAACAAGTGAGAGGAGACAGAGGAGAGGCCAGCCATGCTCTAGAGGGTGACAGACCGAGGTGAAGCTGTGGCCCCGAGAGGCTCTGACTCTGGTGGAGAAACGTGTTCTGGGATGGCAGTCCCTGTCAGAGCCACTGTCCTACCTGTGTGGTGGGAGTCCCTGGCCAGGTCCTCACTAACTTGGTTCTGCTGGTGGCAGCAGCTGCTGCCTCGTGGCACCTTGTGTCCTTTTGTGAGACTGTTGTTATTTCATCTTTGTCTGCACATGTGTATGTGTGCATGTAAAAACACGTGTGTACGTACCATAAAACACGTCTAAAAGTCACAGGACAACCTTGGGGGTCAGGACTTGCCTTCCGCTCTGCTTAAGACAATCTCTTGTCCATCACTGTGTCCCTCCAGGTTAGCTGCTGGTCAGCTTCCAGAGATTCTCGTGTCTCTGCCTCCCATCTCTCCATAGGAGAGCGATAATTACAGACAGGCACAGCCGTGTGTAGCTTCATGTTGATTCCAGGGATCCTGATGTATGACAAGTACTTTACCCAGTGAGTCACTGCCCTGGCTCCTAGGGCCTGCAGAAATCACTGTCTAAGCTTACTGTGTGACTCTTTCCAAATAAAGACCCCTGAGTAGTATTGGAGCTGTGTCCTCATCAGGGACAGGCCGTTTCTCAGCCACTTCTCCTCAGTCGCTTCATGACCAGTCAGTGGCTCCACTGTTCTCGGTTTCCAGACATAGTAATGGGTCAGTGGCCTCTGACCTTTTCTGTTTCCCCTCTCGGTGGGAAAAACATGCTCTCTTTCCACATCTGAAATAGAATCAAACATTTCTTGTAAAATATACATCTGTGGGAGGAACCCATTGCTATTCTAACCCTGCTTCCTCCTGTTCTTGAGTTCCTGGTCTGCGGGCTGCTGCCTGTGGGTTCCAACTGCCACTTTCCATGTTGCAGCTAACTGCATGCTTAGCAGCATACAGAAGGCAGCGGCATACAGAGGGCAGCGGCATACAGAAGGCAGCGCCATACAGAGGGCAGCGTTGGCTTTCAGCCTGCAGCATCTGAGCTGCAGGTTTCCTTGTTGAGATTTGTTTTTTTCCATCGAATTCTAGAATAAACAGGAGGGCTGTTGATACTCCAGTATTTTGATTTTTTTTTTTTAAGTAATTTAATTATACCAGCAAATGTTTGTCAGTTACAGCCTACTTAGTTAGAAACAAAGTTTGAAACAATACTATTTTTTTAAACTAACTTCTTTATTTTTAAAAAATAAGGAAGAAACTGTCTTCACACCATAAGATCAACTTTTTAAAAGTCATTTCCTCTTAGCCAGTGTGTAGCTAGTTCTTGGCTGAGGACCAGGCAGGAGTAGAGAGCTTATGTGAAGCCGGGGTTTTATTTAATGAAGGAGGGGAAACAACAAAACCCTATGGCCTGAGAGAACGGTGAATCTTCTGCTGCTGTTTTGTTCTGAGACAGGGCCTCACACCGGCCCTGTTATCTCAGGGAATTCTTCCTGTTAGCAGCCTTCAGCTGGCCGGAGAGCACTCTGTATGTGTGGGGGTTCACTTAGGATCGAGCTACTGAAACCTTCCAGCATTTCTGCCTGCACACTGAGTTGTGGACAGTACGGGGATCTGCTTGGGACCTGTTTGAAATGACACACTTCACAGGTGTTCTATATTAGAAGAGGCCGTTCTTTCCCGCTGAATAAGAAATTAAATGAGTGCATTTGCTGTGCTGGGGCTATTCTTGGCCTGTTAGGACAACCTGCTTAACTTTAGATCCCGAGTTACTGTTCTCCAAGGGTGTCCTCCCAGGAGATCTGGCAGTCTCCATGAGGCTCCGCACTTGTGGGAACAAACAGAGGGCAGTGGCTGGTGTTCAGGACAAGCAAAAGGAGCAGCAGCAGAGCAAGAGCTGAGGCTGTGGGGAGAGGAGCCCAGAAGGCTTCACGGAGAGAGAGCGTTTCATCTGAGCAAAAACAGGGCTCTCGGAATATTAGGACACTGGGTCTTTCTACCTGGTGAGCTCCCCTCTCCTCAGACACACGCGTGCCTGCTTCTGCCTCTGTGGGGCCCGCTGTATGCCGCCCCCATCTCTGAATGGCCTTCTTAGATTGGGGGCAGTTCACATCCCACAGGGACCAAGGCTCCTGTCTACAACAGCACCATCCTTCATTCAGAGAGCCCTCTGAGGGTGCTGAGAGACAGCATGCAGGATCCCGGATCCCGCAGAGTGGCCCACTCTGCCCTGCTGTAATCGGTCCACTGGGGCTAGAAACAACCGAAAGGAGCTCAGGAGCAACAAGACCAAGTTCTCAGCACAAAGGAGATGTATTTGCCCCAGAGGGACAGAGGACAGGGAATGAGAGACAAAGACAGAGATAGAGGAAGAGGAAGAGGGGAAAGGGAATGAGGGAGAGGGGGCAGGCTGTTTGTCCTGGAGACAGAGGACTGCCTCTGGACAGACTGGAGACACACATGGCCCATGGCAAATGACAGTTTACACAGGTAAAGGGGAAACAAACCCCCGTGTTAGGATGAGGTGTTGAATTTTAATTGGTTAATTAGTGAGCCACAGAGGGCTTTGATTGTGGGACTTTAATCCTTTGACAGCTTGCCCTTGGAGCTTCTGGAGGAGGAAGTGGCCAAACAAGGGAATGGGCCTTGGTGGCTAGCTTCAGGACTGTAACCTAATGGGTTTAGCAAGACATGGGGACTGGGGAGAAGTGCAAGGCCTGCCAGAGCCATGTTTGCCAGGCCTGCCATGCTCAGGCCAGCCAAAGTCCCTTCACAAACCTACGGTGGTCCTGCTACTGGGAGCAGGGGAGCGAGCCTGAGCCTGGCTGTGTGACTTCGCCTTGAACCTGCACTTGTTTTAGTGTCCTGAGGGGACTCATCCCATTGAAAGCCTGTGTAGTGCCCAGCTGTAGCACACAGGGCAATGCTGTACCTGTCCAGCCCTCACCCCGAGGCTGTCACTGGTAAGTTCTATAGGAAGTTTCAAAACCCCAAGACACCACACAAGACTCCTCACTGACCTTCCTGTTCTTCAGGGACAGACCTTGACATGTGGGACCTCCCCTCCTCCACCCACAGGAGCCTTTTGCCACCTCTTGCCAGTCACTCCAGTTCTTAACTGCCATGCAGACTATAGCTGCAGTGGGAGCCTGCCGAGAGCCTGGCTTTCCCTTGCTGTCCACTTGGGGCAGCAGGCCCCTCCCACGGGGAAGAGGCTTCAGAACACTGATGGAAGGGCTACTAAAAAACTTACACCCAGAGATCAGAACCCCCTACGGTCATTAAAAACCAGCTCGGTGATTTCTCCCCCTTCATTTTAACCTTGTGGCGAAAGGTAGAATCTCCAGCGAGCTAGGTGCTGCGGCACCAGCCGTCTTCAAAGCCATGTTTCTTCTTTGTAGGTGAATGTTTTAGAGTCGACAGTTAGCGGCATCCTTAGTTCATCGCAGCATTCCGTCAGCAGTCAGCGACCCAGCCCGCCTCCTGGGCTTCCTGAAATGGCATAGGACGTATGGGTGTTTGTTTTCCAGCCCTTGGGGAGTCTGGTGGGCAACCTGGGCTGTTAAAGGGACAAATGTGGACCCATTGTCATCTGGGCCAGGAAAAAAATGAGGTCCAATGGAGTGGTCCCTCACACAAGGTGTGCAGGGCAGGCTTGCCAACCAGAGTGGGGCTTTTTAACTTTGTGTTAAAGGACGAATGAGCCAGAAGGTGAGGGAGATGTTCCCATGGAGGAGAGTTTGGTTCAGAGCACCAGACATGAAGACAGCCTTTAGGGAGGGAGCATCAGTGATCCAGGACAGTGTAGCTGGAGCTAGTCACAGATGAGACAGGACCCGAGCTGAGAGGTAGCTGGAGCTATGTCATGGTCCAGAGACTGGATTTTCTCCTGAAAGCACGTAGAAACCACAGGTAGGCTTGTCATTCCTCACTTCTGTTTTGGGAGTGTCCAGAGGGGCTGGGCTGGTGTTTTCAGGATGCCCGTGGTCCTGCTAAGTGTATGTGTGAGCTCAGAAGTCCAGTTTGGCCAGAATTGTACCAGATGGCTCCTTCACACCAGCAGTGCTTCAGCTCCAGCTTACACAATACTGGTCACCTGGAAGCTTGTTAAACACTTTCCAAACCAGTAACTCTGTGTCTGTTTCTGTCGCTGTGGAACAAGTTACAGCAGATGCATGGTTTGCCCCATCAGGGTCTGACAGGTCTGGAGGTGGGAAGACCAGGCTTGCTCACTGGGTGTTCCCACTCTTAGAGGCCAGAAGCAGAGTCCTGGCTGGTGTGCACGTCTGTTAGGAATCTGTGGAGGGGAGTCTGCTCCTCAGCATGCTCAGAGCCTTCTCTCTGAGGCTGGCCTTGCTCCTAAGGGGACTCGCCTTACTTGCCATCTGACTCCTCCATTGTCAGAGCCAGCATGAGAGACCATCTCCAGCCCCTTGTTTGCTCTTCAGGCACTTAGTTGCCCAGGCTGACATTGAGCTCACTGTGTGACCCAATCTAACCTCAAACTTGGAATTCCCCCATCTCAGACTCCCAAGGGTTGGGATTACAGGCCCAGGCCACCATGTTTGGCTAGAAGGTCCCACAATGAGTCTGATTTCAGGAAGAGCCAGGTCCCTTTGAGAGGCTACCCTGCTTAATCTCCAGGATCGACTTAATCTAATCACAGAGTAGAAGCAAGCCTTTCAAGTTACAGCTCCAGGAAATGCAGGCCATGACACCAGGGGCCACATTAGGGTTCCTGCCTACTGCAGTAGAAGTGGCATAAACGGCATTTCTCATAGGCCCCAGGCGGTGGCCATGATGTTTCCCGGCAGCTGATGTCCGAGAAGAGCCCTTCCCTCTGCTGACTCTACAGGTGTTTGCCTTAAACTGTTCTGCCTCACAGAGGAGGGACGTGCAGCTGGGAGCACTTCAGCCAGCACACAAGACTACTACCTCACAGTACTGGGCAGTCTGACTGGGTCTGAGCCAGTCATGCCCGAGTCTAGCTGTAAATCTCATTGTGTCCAACCTGGCAAGCTGCAGTTGATGAGGAACAGCTAGCAGGAAGGTCTAGAGCTTTGTCATATCCAGGCTTCGGCCACTCAGTATGCTAACCCTCAGAGTCACCCCTCCAGACATCCACACCCTTAGTCCCAACACTGGAGAGGCAGAGGCAGGCAGATCTCTGTAAGTCTAAGGCCAATCGGGACTATAGAACGAGACCCTGTCTCCAAAAAGAGAAGCAGGGTCGGGGTGTGGAATCGATGTCTCAGTTCTCATGAGTACCAGCTACTCTACAGTGATGTGCACCGCCCACAGAGGCCAGCAGCGCTGCTGTGTCCCTGAAATGGAAGCTGCAGGGAATGTGAACACCATGTGGGTGCCAGGAACTGAACCTGGGCCCTATGCAAGAGTACCCAGTGACTTTTCCCTGGTTCCAAAGGCTGCAACATCACTTGGCTGATGTCCCCACCGCCTTGCAATGGCGCCTCTGGCATCTGACTCCTTCCCATTAGGCCCACCCTGCTAACCCATCATCCCCCGGTCTCAAAATTATCAGTGTGCTTGGCTCTTCGTAATTCAGCTTACCCCATAGGATGCTCACAGAGTCTGGGATCAGCGCAGTCATCTCTGAGGTCCCCTCGTCAGCCCACCTGATAGAGTTCACAATGGTGTGCATTCTAACAGCCACTACCTTGGTAGCACTCTCTAGGGGCACCCTGTGTAGACATGAGGTCATTAGTGCCACAGCCAGGTCATGAGCTGGGTTCTGTAACATTCCATCCTCACAGATGACCTGAAGGCATACGAGAGTTGAGAACATAGCCCAGGTTTTATTTATATACATACATACATACATACATACATACATACGTACGTACATACGTGTGTGTGTGTGTGTGTGTGTGTGTGTGTGTATCACTATATACTAACTGTATAGCGAATAAGGTCTCGAAGTTAAGGAATGGAGCATTATCAGGGTTCCTGCCCAGCTATGTGTCCCTAGTGTCCATGCCACGACCACTGTGTGTACCTTACCCAGGCCTGTAGCCCCTGTGTATGTGTATGTGTTTGTGTATGGGTGGTAAGATGCCCCCTGTTGTATAGACATTATATCCCACCCCACCCATCCATGGTCCTGTGTGCTTCACGTTTATGAAACTGTAATGAAACCCTAATGTCGTTTAACTCTAAAACATCAACAACAAAAAAAAAACCCGAGGGTTTGTTTTGACTCTTTTTTGGAAGTCCCCCCTGTGCAAATCTGAAGGAAGGTGGAGGGCACACCATGGTAGGTGTTCACGGGAAGCAGGATGCCGGCAGCCTAGAAGAAAATATGATGCACACACACAGTGGAACCTTGCTCCAACCATAAAGAAGAATAAAGGTTTATAATTTTCAAGAAAATTGGCAAACTATAAGTAATCATCTTAAACAAATTAAGTCAGTCTCGGAGAGACAAATTTCCTGTTTTTTCTTATATCTATCTCAATCC
The DNA here is from genome assembly GCF_011762505.2 of Arvicanthis niloticus. Taxonomy (NCBI): domain Eukaryota; kingdom Metazoa; phylum Chordata; class Mammalia; order Rodentia; family Muridae; genus Arvicanthis; species Arvicanthis niloticus. Next base: position 73,784,583 of record NC_047669.1, on the reverse strand, counting down.
TAGATTTTATATTAATACATAAATCAAGTGTGTGTGTGTGTTAGTGCGAGAGTGTGTATGAGTGTGTGTATGTGTGTGTGAGAGAGTATGTGTGTGTTTAAGAGAGAGAGAGAGTGTGAGAGAGAGAGAGAGAGAGAGAGAGAGAGAGAGAGAGAGAGAGAGAATAAGTAGACGCTGAGCTGTAGGGAATGAGGGATGAGGGATGGGGAGGGGAGATGGTAAAGGCTAGCAGGCAGGAGCACTCAGCATACAGTATACACTTGCAGGAAAATGTCCTGATTTCACACAGTGCCATATACATTGAATAAGAACTAACAAACAAAGAGAGGAAGTGCCAGGGTCCTCCAATCACCTGACCTTAGGATCTCCCAAGTGGCCCAACCCCCTAAAGGTTTCACCACCTTCTGGCATCACCAAGCTTTCAACAGGGTCCTCTGAGGAGCCATTCACACACAAAGGTCAGCAAAGCCTGCTCTGATGTTCACGCAGGTGGAAAAGCGATGGGTGGCTGACCCCATGCTTGCTTCTCTCAGTGCTTGCTTCCCATCTGATTAGCTGCAACTCTTGCCTCGTGAGCACGTCTGGGAAATGTCCCCTTACTGTTGCAGCAGAATGATGAAAGGTCATCGCTTAAAGAGGTGATAAGTGGTGTTCCTGAGTTTCCATTTCTACAGAGGCATCTCTCTGTGGAGTCTCCTGAACTTTTCTTGGCCCAGATGCTACACAGAGCCTCTATTCAAGATGCCACACATAGTGTACATTCTAAGAGGAAGTGTCCTGAAGCATGTGCATGGCTTTTTAACCTTTTTAACTTTCCAGAAGACATAGAATGTCTGCTGAAGCACTCATAGGAACCCTCTGCATCCTAGGGCAGGGGACACATTCTCCCATTTGATGGGGGATGGCAAAAGTCCATGGGGTCATGTGGATGAGGGATGATGCTGCAGATGTCTTTTGAAAAGTCTCTCTGTAGAGGCCACCTTTTATCACAACTGCCCACAGCTCCATCACACTCAGCAGCCTGCCCACCTCACCCTGTCACACTCAGCAGCCTGCCCACCTCACCCTGTCACACTCAGCAGCCTGCCCACCTCACCCTGTCACACTCAGCAGCCTGCCCACCTCACCCTGTCACACTCAGCAGCCTGCCCACCTCACCCTGTCACACTCAGCAGCCTGCCCACCTCACCCTGTCACATTCAGCAGCCTGCCCATCCCACCCCATCACACTAGACGCCTGCCCACCCCACCCTGTCACACTCAGCAATCTGCACACTTTGCATCTTGTGTACACTATTCTCTGGGCCCAGATTCTGGCATATGGCCTAATAAAAGATTTTATTTAATAGATTCATTTATTTATGTTGGTGTTCTTACCAAAGGTATGGGTTTTTTTTTTTTTTCCTTTGAAATTAAAGTATAGAGAGATAGGATGTCCTGACATCCAGGATAGAAGTGAGGTATTTCCACTCAGCCACAGCCATCTAAGACTGCATGACCTGAGCATTCCAAGTGAATGGAGTGGATGAGCCTTCCAGAAAAGCAGCTGGCTTCTTTGATTCTGCATGAAATATCAACTTTTCAGATAGGAATGAGAAAAGCAAGGGTATATTTTTTCTATCCATATGAAATCTAACCCTAGTCTCAAATATTTTTTCTACCGAACGTACTGCCTTTCAACTGGTTGGCTATTGAGTTGGGCTCATCACCAAATGGACTTAGCCTTTGTAGACCCCTGTCACCTCATCCCTGAACACCCATGCATCTCTTTAGATTCTCATGTGTGTGCATGTGTGTGTACATGCCTGTGGAGGTCAGAAGCCAACCTTGGATGCTGTTCTGTAGGCACTGTCCACTTTTTCAAGGCAGGGATTTCTATTGGTCTGAACTTGCCCAGTAGGGTAGGCTGGCTACCTCCCAAGTGCTGAGATCACAGTGTGCATCGTGCCCAGCTTGGTGTTTGTTTGTTGTTTGTTTTGTTTTTCTCTTCTCAACATGAGTTCTCGGGATTGAACTCTGATCCTCGTGCTTGCTAAAGAAGAACCGCACCGACTGAGCTGTTTCCCAGCCCTCTCTGTGTTCTCTTGTCACCCAACCTTCAGCCCTGTCTCCCAAGCTGCAATGCTAACCCTGTGTGTGGACAAGAATTGTGCCTTAGGCATTTGGAGCTCCTAGTAAACTGTTGGGTACCATACTGCACCCTTGGTAATGGCTGAGTGCTCTTTGACTGATTTGGCTGGGAGCTACTGGAAGGAGTAACTATGCCTTCCTCTCCTGCAGATCTCCACAGAGCCTAGAAATGGTGCTATGTGCCCTTCAGCAGATGCTTGTGAAGGAGTTGTAGTGTTCTGGGGTACATAACTTGGTCTCCCCTTAGTTTAGTGGAGGAAACCAATCATAACGTGCTGAGTGCTAAGAATCTGGAACTCCTTTACGAGATGTGTGATGGGTCCTTTGATCCCAGCGTACTGTGCTCTTCAGCTCTTACTGACAGTTTGTCACAAGCTAGAGTCGCCTGGGAAGAGGCAACCTCAGCTGAAGCATTGCGTCAGGCAGATTGGTCTTTGGGCATGTCTGTGAAAAATTAATTGATTAATGTTCAAAGTGGGAATGCTTAGCCCACTGTGGGCGCCACCATCCCTACGGAGGTGGGCCTTGGCTTCATAAGCAATCCAGCTGAGCAGGAGCCCATAAGCAAGCCAGTAAGCAACGGTCTCCATGTTCTCTGCTTTCATTTCTGCTTGAGTTCCTGTCTTGACTTCCCTCAGTGACAGATTGTGACCTAAAATAAACCTTTTCCTCCACAAGTTGCTTTTGGTCATGGTATTTATCACAGCAACTTAAAAAGCAAAGTAGAGCATACAACAGATCTTTAATAAGTGATAGTTGGATGAACAAATTTATCTTTTTTTTTTTTTCCTCTTTTGAGACTTGAAAGCATGACTGATGTAGGTCCTGGACTTTGTGGGCCCTGGGAGTTTTCCTCTGTAACTGACTTCTTGCCTGGAATTTTCCCTTTAGCAGTGCATTCCTTTGGAGTTGAGACTTTGATCTCCAGAATTTGCTGATTAAATACAAATTCTCTTGGAAGGCCTTGTACATTAAACAGCTGTTATCATTAATGCTGTAATAGGGAAAGTTTGTTGGGTAACATTCCAGACTTGTTAGAAGGGTGATTCCAGGGAAGGAGCCAGGCACAGAGACAGAGGGGGTGGGGGTGGGGAATGAAAGGGAGAGAGAGGGAAGGAAAGGGAGAGATAGAGGGAACGAGAGAGTGAGGGAGGGAGCACTCTGTATGATCCCAGTGACTTAGAGAAGTGGAGCCAGAGATGAGGAGCAGGAGAGACTCAGGGCAGTGCCCACACAGTAGACCTTCCAGTGGTGTTAGAGTCTCACTGCTGGCCTCACACTGGAGTCTGCAGAATGTTCTGTGCTCTGGATCTGCTCACACTTATGCAGAGCTTGACCCAGCCATCTATGGCACATCACAGGACAGGATGAAATGGCTGTTCCCTGGCCCTGATTGTACTGCCAATACAACTCACTAATTGTGTGTTTCACTAAAAATGGTTGGCAGAACAGGGTTTTGTTGTTTTGTTTTGTTTCTTTTTGCTTGTCTTTCGTAAAATAAATAGTTCTGGCAAAATTTTGGTTTAAAGGGAGATTTTAAAAATAAAATCAGTAGCTGGGCAGTGGTGGCACATGCCTTTAATTCCAGCACTCAGGAGGCAGAGGCAGGCATATCTCTGAGTTCAAAACCAGTCTGGTCTACAGAGAGAGTTCCAGGACAGCCAAAGCTACACAGAGAAATTCCGTCTTGAAAAAACAAAAGAAAGAAAGTGGGAGAGGAGAAGAAAGGAAAAGGAAAGGAAAAGAAACCAATGACTGACAATACAAAATAAAAACACCAGGCATGGACTGGGGTAACAGTTCAGTCTGTAAAGAACTTGCCTTGCAAGCATGAGAACCTGAGTTCAATCCCCAGAATTGGGTATGGTGATGTATGCTTGTGAGCCTAGCACTGGGTGTGGCAGAGACGAGTGGATCCCTGAGACTCTCTAGCTAGCTAGCCAAACCTAGTTAGTGAATTTCAGGCCAATGAGAGATCTTGTTTCATGAATGCAAGGTGGCTAGGACCTGAGGAACTAACTACAGCTGGTATTACATCTCTGGTCTACACACACATGCATATTCACCCATGTGAACACACACATGCATTTGCACCCATGTGAACACACACATGCATTTGTACCCCTGTGAACACACACATGCATGTGCACCCATGTGAACACATACATGCATTTGTACCCATGTGAACACACATGAGTACATACATGTATATGTACTCGTGTGAACACCCACGTGCATGTGCACCCATGTGCACACACACATGCATGTATGTATATGTACTCATGTGCACACACGCATGCATGTGCACCCATGTGCATGCACACACTTACACACACAACCAAAAGAAATTTTGAGTAATTTTAGCTAATAAATATAGTATAAAATTAATGGCCACAATACCAAATTAGTCTTCTAACCTTGAACTTTAAACGGTATATCTGTTAACCTTGACTACCAAAATATAGCATCAAGTGGGGGAAGGGAAAAACAAAAGCTTTTTGTTATTCAAAAGTTAGTTAATATGCACTGTGGAAATCCTGTAAATCCAATAAGCCAAGAGAGAAAACACAGTGTCTTCCTTATTATTTCTGTTTACTGTATTCTTTTTCTTTACCAAACTGTCTCAATAATATTATTAATAATTATTATTAACAACAGTGATTTGACAGTAAATCTTAGCGTCTTTTAACATTAAACATTTTCACTCCTTCTTAAGCAGCTTTATTCGCTACTAAATGGAGTTAGCATCCTTATTTTTTAAATGCATTTTAACATTTTTTTCATTCTTATTGTCTGGTCATTAGTTAAGACGTTCATTTACCCAAAGGGGCTCATTTTCATCTTAGTCCACTGCCAGGAATTTTGTTCCTAGGAGTGAGCTGTTGGGTCAGTTGAGGGTTTTAATGGACATTACTGAAAGCTCAGACTTGCTTTATCACCTCCCTTCAAGTTACTTACTTAGGTAGACGAGCTAATGGTTCATGGCTACCAGCAGCTTTCTTGTGGTTTAAATAATACCCTATTTGTCAGAATTTTCAGATGATTTAAAAAAAAAAAAAAAAAAAAAAAAAAAAAAACCTTCTAACTTTTTGAACTCATGTTTGGTAGGCTGGTACGAAGGACACTGACTCTTGATGTCCCTTCAGGAATGGAGACCGTTGCTTACTGGCTTGCTTGCGGGCTCCTGCTCAGCTAGATTGCTTATGAAGCCAAGGCCCACCTCCGTAGGGCCTTGCATTCCCACTTTGAACATTCATCAATTAATGTTGAGACCTGGTACTCAGTAAGAAGGGGAACAGCTCTAGGAGAGGGAGCAAGGAAGGCCAGGCTAGAATCTATGACTCCCCAACACCAGACAGAAAATCCAGCTTTAGGACTAGGGTGCCCCTCATTGGTAGAATATTTTCTGAGTCTGCAGAAGCCCTGGGTTTGATCCCCAGCCCCGCATGTACTAGTGTGAGGCACACCTGTAATCCCAGCGACTGGGAGGCAGAGGCTGGAGGATAAGAAAAGCTGGACTTTCTGTCTGGTGTTGGGGAGTCACAGATTCTAGCCTGGCCTTCCTTGCTCCCTCTCCTAGAGCTGTTCCCCTTCTTAGTGACTACCAGTTCCTCACCAGGCCTCAGTCCCCAGGCTTCCTGGAGGGAACTTCCAGAAGGTTTTCTCAGTCCTGAAAAGAGTGGGAATGAGCTGCTGCCTGGGGAAGACAAGTTCAGGAGGGGCCCCGCCAGGAAGTAGGCTCACACTTGGGAGACTAGGGACAGACTTGTTGGAAAGATTGAACTGAGGCTCGTGAAAGCCATTTGACAACTGGATGAAGGAAGACCACCATGCTGGTGAGCCTGTGGGGGAGAGGGGATGTCAGTGGGTGTGGCCAGAGTCCCCCCAGGCAGCAGCCCAGGCTTTGTGTGAGATATCAGCCTCTGCCTTTGGGTGAGGATTGAATCAGGGCAGAAGGTGAAAGTCACAAAGCAGGTGAGTCTGGAAAGAACAGGCAAAAAGAGAGAGCCGACCAGGATGACTAAGCTTTGGCTCTGGCCTTGTAATCTCTAAATCAGCGATGCCTCCCTTAATCCACAGTGATGTCAGAGCTGCCTCCCTTAGTCCTCTGTGATGGTCCCCAGGTTGTTAGAAACCGCTCTGATTGCCTGTGGCTGTTTCTTAAACTTTGCAAGCAGTGCTTTTCCAAGAAGTTACGGAGGGAAGGTAATCTTTATGTGCCCAAGAAAGACTGTAGTAATAAAGAAACAGGATTCCTAACACTGTTCCTGCAGCAGCCCTCCCCCTCCCCACAACTCCTGCAGCAACTCTCAAATACTAGCAAGCGTCCTTCTGAGAGCACTGTCTGTGAGTCTCCACTAACAGACTTCCAGGTGCCCTAGTTTTTCAGTCCCTAGTGAGTTTGTAGACTGGCAGGGTAGACATACAGGGCACATCAAAGGCTCTTGGTGGCATATTTTCTTCCCCTCTCCCTCTGCTGGAGAATCAGAGTCTGTCTGCAGGCTCCCATGGGACCCTCTAAGAAGCAATGTCCGTTTTACTTCATAGACCTGATTCTCCTTGGAGCCCCCCTACCCCTCCCTCACCACGATGTCTGAAGCTTGTAATAAACTTGTTTTGGTGACAGTCTGCCTCAGAACCTGGTGACTGACACACACACCTACTACTTAGCACCCCAAACATTTTTTAATATAAATTCATCTATCCAAGTCTTTGGGGTTGGCAGTCCTGGGTAATCTGGCAGCGCAAACTCTGTAACTGGTTTCTTACGTAACCCCAGTTGGCAGCAAGGCGCCGGGCTCCAAAGTTAAGCAACACTTGCTCATCTGAGAAGACTTGCCTTGTGTGTGTGTGTGTGTGTGTGTGTAGGGATTGATGTTCTGTTTGTTCCAGTCACATATATTGTTCATAATTATTGGCTGACTTTAGTAGTACTTTGAATAAAGCTTTCAATGTCCGGCTTAACTCCTGGACACTTAGAAGCTGACACCCCACCTTGCCTAGAGAAGGCCTCAGTACTTCGAAGGCTTTCAGGTAATAATGAGATTAGGGAAAATGAGGAAATGGGGCTGACAACTGATCCAGACTGGTCGTTGCAAGTAGGCATTAGGACTCTCTGGTCAGAAGGGGTGGGGTGGGGTGCTGGCATCTCCTGTGCTCTGCAGCAAACACCCCAACTCCTCGCAGGCACAGGAGCCTGGCCAGACATGCTCATTGGTTATATGCTGCATTCTTTCTGTTTCTTCCTCCTTTTCTGATGAATAGAAAAAGTATTTAGCTGAAGAACAGGTGACTGATTCCCTGTCAGACATCAGTCTCTGGCAAGTGCTCCCCCATCCTCAGCCTTCTAGGACATTCTTAGCTTGGATTCTTTGAGCCCTTTAGGAAACCCACAAATGCTGCCCATCCCTGGCCCCGCAACTACAGTAAGGACGTTTTCTTTCTTTCTTTCTTTCTTTCTTTCTTTTTTTTTTTTTTTTTTGGTTTTTCGAGACAGGGTTTCTCTGTATAGCCTTGGCTGTCCTGGAACTCACTCTGTAGACCAGGCTGGCCTCGAACTCAGAAATCCACCTGCCTCTGCCTCCCAAGTGCTGAGTAAGGACGTTTTCAAAGGAGGCTCTTGGGTGCTCTTCCACCATTCACTGAGAACCGGACATTAATCCAATAAACTACATGAGGAGGGGGTAAAAACACTGCACTTCAAAACAAACCCCACTTTTCCCCTTTTCTCTTAAAAAACTGCTCACTGACCAAGACAGATTTCAAAATGTTTCTCTGATGCCCAGCAAGACACATCAATTGAGGTTTTTCAGGAAATAATAGGGCTAGCAAGACTTGCATTGCCAGGTCTCTCAAAGCCTCAGGACTCCCTGGAGGCTAATTGCCGTTTACAGCCACAGACCTTCGTCCCTCCTTTGTAACATTTTCCATCTTAAGCAGGGCCCGCCCCGTTCAGCCCTAGAAGCGTGTTGTCTGGGCGGCTGAGTGGAATTACTACCAGTGGGAACTATGCCGCTCGAGGGGCGGTAACGCTTCGGGGCTCAGCAAACCTTAGCGGCCTTTTCCACCCTCCGAGCAGAGGTAATTAGCATAGGGAAAATGACTAAGGTGTTGACGTCACCTCTTTCCAGTAGAAACTTACACTTTGTCCCTGTCTGCCTGAGGGCATGCGGGACTTGACTCAGGAATTTGCTGTCTAAACAGGACGCTCTGGAAGCCGAGCCCTCCCCACCCCCAGGGGGCTGGCTCTCGGAGGAGCTTTATAAGCTGCGGCTGGAGAGAGACGCGGTGGTCCCGCTCTCTTGCAAAGGAACCTCCGGCTTGGCTGCGAGCGAGTCGTTCGTTAAGCGTCTGCCCCGTGAGAAAGCAGAATGCATTTTAGGGACTTTAACTACAATTTTAGCTCCCTGATTGCCTGTGTGGCAAACGGTGATGTCTTCAGCGAAAGTGAGACCAGGGTAAGCCTTCCGACGAACTGTGATCTCTGAGCATTTTCCAAGCACGAAGCTAATTGGGAGAATTAGCTGAAATACTCAGGGGTGGGTGGCTCTCCCGTGGGGGTTTATCAAGTAAGCCCCAAAGTATTTACAGCCTTGGAAATCAGGCTGTTGCCTGAAGAATTAATTGGGATTGGATCTGGGTAGAGAGCTTCGTCTTTGAATGCTCCCAGGTTCCTTGCTCGGGAGGTGCGAACGTTGTGTGTGGTCACACCGCGCTCTTGTGAACCCCGGAGGGAGACTGCTTCCAGCTCTTGCGCCTGGAGTCCCTCGTGGGAAATAAATACTGTGAATAGATTGCCTGTTTACAGTAATCGCAAGGGTCTGCCTCCAACTTCCAGATCTTTCTGAGTAGAGAAAAAATACAGACAAAGCAAATATTAAAACTCAGTGTTGGATGGGAGCAGCTCTCATCCAAGTAACTAATCAGTCGGCATCATCACTATGCTTTTCTCCTCCGTTTGGTAAAAACATAAGAGGTTCTTTTCCCCCACAGGTTACTACCGACCATCTAACTGATCTTTAATAAGAATCATATATGAGTGGATATTGAATATGTTCTGGTTTTTGTGAGGATGGTGTTTGTGTGCTCTGGCTTTATATTCAGGCAATATTAGGACCTGCAGAGAACTTGATAACTGTTACCTGAGTGTGTATAATGTTTGAGAAACTTGGACAGGAGTTCTTGTACGTGGTTGTAGGCGCCTTGTATTCATAGACACACCACAGACGATGTGCTGACTGTTACTAGCCTGGGAAGTGAAATCAATCGTTTCTTAATTAGGTAGCGATATGATCCAACTGTAACTATTAGAACAAATAAGATTATTTCATAAGTGTTGTGGTGGTGTGGATTTGGCAAGAATGTGTGTTCTCTGGCGCTTTGGTTCTGAGCTCTGACTTGCATTCTAAAAATATTCACCAAAGTCATCTCTCGCAAATTCCGAATCATAACTTCAAAACTACACAGTTAGTCACAGTGCCTATTGATGAGGTCATGCGTAAATCTCAGCTTTACCAAGAAACCCTTAAGCCAGAAACTCACCCAGTGGCCAAGAGAGATGGAGGAAAGACATCCGCCAGAGACATCCAGGGCAGAAGTCAGCTCTGCCTTCTCCACACCCACCTCTGCAGAGCCCCTAGTGGGATGGTCACAGAAATGCTCCTGAGATGAAGAGAAGCCAGGGGATGTACTGAGAGGAAGGTGCGAAGACCTATGGGCTCCTCCACCTCCTGCCGCAGAGAGAAGGGGCTGCAGGTGTAAGCCATTAGGTCTTTGTTCCCAAAGATGGCTGACTCAGAGTCCCTGACTCCCCTCCATTTCCGGGATAGGCTTGTGAACTGTGTACCCTCTTGTGCCTCAGGGATTCTCCTGTGCAGAGAGCACCTCTCAGGATGCAGGATCTCTGCCAGATGCCTTCTCAACACCCCACCTTCCAGAAGTCCCCACAAACGGCCCTGAGTGCTTAGCCTGCAGAGAGGAACTCAAAAACCACCTGGCATCTAACGCTCACAGAATCGCCCAGGAGGTGCAGCCCCTCTTCTCCCCTCCCCCACACACTGCTGCAGGAGAGGGTGGGGCTCCCCAGCCTTTTCCAGGAGGCTGATGAGGTTTTTCCAGAAGCCAACAGCCAAGCTTGTAATCCCCGAATCTGGGCTTTCCAGCCCAGAGCTAAGAGCTAAGAGCTCATGATATTTCATAATTCTCAGCAGCTCTTACAACACCAGGGCGAGCCGAGCACCTGCATGAAAGCCATAGCTGCCGCAGAGGGCCGGTTTGCACCCCGTGCAAGTTTAAGCCAGTACTCCTTCTGAGAGTTAAAAAGTAACAGACTGAGATAAAGCCACTGCGGAGTTCACAAGCGCTACCTTTTAGGCCATTGTTCCTTGTTCTTCAGTTTTTCCGAAGGTTCTTTCTACCCCTTCAAATCCACTGCAGGGCCTTGAGCCCTAAAGAAATTCTGGGAGAACACAGTATCCACCCCAGATAGAGTTGGCTAGTGGGCTGAAGTCTCGGGGTGTATCAGGCTTAGGATAATGAGCGCCCTGACTGTACCTCCTTAGAAAAATGCTTGTCCCACGTTAGAAAGAGTTGGTAATTGTTCTGCTGTTAAATGGTGTTGGTATACGGTATCTTGTCTTCCAGCCTTCTAAGATCATCCGAGTGAGTCTGACCGAAGCTCGATCCTGTGTTTGTCTGTGTGCAAGGCCTCCTGGCCCCAACATAACAGACAGCAAAGTCTTCTTGTTAGGAGGGGCAGGCTTTTCTCTAACAGACATTTGGAATCCTTGAAGTGACTGATAACTCACTTTTTCACCAAGGACAGTGACTAAGGACCCAGTGAATTTTAAGCCCTTATTTTTAACCCTTAAAATTATTTTTAAAAATAATTTTATTATTTTTCAGGCCAAATTTGAATCCCTCTTCAGGACGTATGACAAGGACATCACCTTCCAGTATTTTAAGAGCTTCAAACGCGTCCGAATCAACTTCAGCAGCCCCTTATCCGCGGCCGACGCCAGGCTGCGGCTGCACAAGACCGAGTTCCTGGGGAAGGAAATGAAGTTATATTTTGCTCAGGTAAGTGCGTTTGTTCACCGTGAAGCAGGTCCCTCCCTCAAATCTCTTCCATGGCACAGCACCTTATTCATTGATTGTGTCGTACACTGGAAACCTAGAGTTCACCTCAGGAAAGGCAGGATTCCTACCCAGAATTCTTAGGGTCTCACCTGTTGTGTGAAGGGATAGGGTGCAGGTGATGGTAAGCCTGGACCTTCCTGAGTTCCTAATTCTCCAGGGAGCTTTGGGGCAGGGGCCGGGGAGAAGTCACTGCTGGCTACTCCTGCACACTGTAAGCTTCTCTGGGGTCAGGCCAGCAACGTGTCAAGAGCTGTCTCAAGCTGGTGCAGGTTCTCAGTGGGTATCTTGTAAACCTGTATTCAGATCAGCACAGGGCTGTCAGTTGGGGCAGGGGTAGGGGTTATCCGATGGGTGAGACTCTAAGCTGAGGTGCAGAAAAGGGGGCTGTGGATGGGTTGTCCATTGTTCCCCCAACCTTGGGTACACCCTCAAGGCGGCTCCCAACGTCTATCTGATAGTGTAACAGGGACTGGTAGATTGTAGCTTCTAGAATGTTCTTCCCAAGGTAAAGTCAGCCCTGGTCAGGCTCTGGAGCTCCTCCCTCCTCCACCCCCAGAGATGTCACTGTGCCTTTGGGCCCCACAGAACCTCTGAATAGGCTCCTCTGACCTCGACTGGTAGCTCCCTTTGTTCTAGAGTTGTCTCTGCTCACTTCCTGCCAGCTTTGCGGGGTGTGGCTCACACTAGAGCACTCCCTCTCACCTACCAGCACTGGTAGAGCTTGGCTATGAAATGCCCTTTGTGGCCTCATGTATTTGAAGACTTGGGTCCTCAGTGGTGCAGTTTTAGAGAGTTAGGGAACTTTAAGAGGTGGGGCCTACCTAAAGGAATTAGATCCCTGAGGGGGAGGGTGGGCTTTGAGGGGTTAGAGCCCAGCCTCACTTCAGGTTGAAGCTCTCTTTGCTTCCTGGTTGGCAACATACAACAAGGTACCACATGCTTCTATAGCTCCCTCGAGGCCTGCTCTGCCTTCCTCATGAGCCAGGATAAGTCTTTCCTCTTCAGTTTACATCCAGGGTTGTCAGACACCTGAGACGCTCACCCAACACTGACACCAAAACCAGGATCCAGTCCCTCCTTTTCTATACAGACCACACCATGGTTCCTCTTGGAATCATACCTGGTCTACTGCCTGACCATTGGTCTGCCCTTACGTGCTTGCCTTCCAGAAGCTTCCATGAACTGCTGTGACCTTGCTGCATAATAATGAACTGATTTCTCTCCTCAGACTTTACACATAGGAAGTTCACACCTGGCTCCTCCCAATCCAGACAAACAGTTTCTCATCTCTCCACCTGCTTCTCCACCCGTTGGCTGGAAACAAGTAGAAGATGCTACCCCAGTCATAAATTACGATCTTTTATATGCTATCTCCAAGTTGGGGCCAGGTAAGCAGCACCCTCAGGTGGGCAAGTGTCTGGGAGGTGTGGGGAGACTGTCTGGGGTCCCCTCGGGACACACATGACCTCATGCAAATGTGTTGTTTGACCTCTGCGGTATTCCACATTGCTAGTGTGTGCAAACATTCCAGGAGACGACAGCAGCAGTGGGTTTTGCACACCACTGCCCCCCCACCAAGTGTCCCCTGAATCTTTTCTGTCACCCAGCCACCATACCTGTGTGGCTCACTCTAGGGCCCAGATCATGTTGTTCCGGGTGGAATGGGAAAACAGACCAGCCTCTAGGGAGTGAATATCAGCTGTCATTCCTTCCTGACTTCCTTAGTGGGTGGGAGGGAGGGGACCACAGGTCAAGGGTGAGGACAGGGCCTCAAATGAGTCTCATCCGTTGGCACTGTGAGCCACAGATACTCCAGCACCCAGTACACAGCACTTTGCATAGTGCCCGGTCCCCAGTTAGTGCTCAGTGCTGAGTGTCTAGGGTTTGGAAATAGTGAGGCGTTGATGGCTCCTATCCTATGGATTGGGTTGACAGGAGACTGGGTGGGAGGCAGCTCTACAGTGCAGGGTTGCGAGCATCTCTCGCTCCACACAGCAAGCGCAGTCAGCACTGCCCGTCGGCTGCTGCTCTCTCCTCCACAGACATCCGATGTTCCTTTAGGGAAGGGTTTTATTTTCATGGCTCGTCAGCACTTCCGTGCTGAAAGATTACATTTCTGAGAACACGGCCTAAATGGAAATTCCTCCCGTGGTGCAAACTGAGAATCACGTTACTAGTGCTGATTGTAGCATGGAGGTCAAAACTGGAAACGGCCTGTGCGAACACGGAGACGGCTCGCCATGGCGGCTCCTTGCGCAGCTGAGGGTTTGGAGTCTGTGGGTGTGTTGCATATGGACACAGATCTTCATCTGCCGCAAGGGACCAAACTGTATTCCAGAGGCAAGAACTGAGGTGAGCCTTCTGTCTGTGAGAACCCAGACAAAAAAACAAAGAGGCTGAGACATTCCTACCAGGGCTGTAACTGGATTCTCCACACCCAGAGCCAGCACACTTCAGCCTTCAGGGCTGCAGAGAAGGCCTGCCGAGAGCAGACTGTATGTCTGTCTCTGTGTGTGTCTCTGTGTGTTAGCTCAGCCCTGCATTTGGGCCAAGGGTAGAGCCTTAGAGAAAAGCTTCCACTTCCAGCTTTCTCAGCATCCCTCAGCGCTCAGGGAGAGCTGAGGCTGCTTTGCTTTTCTCCTCACAGGTGGGGTGGAGGCCATGCTGCCTCCCACTCCCGAGAAGCAGACTAGAAAGCAGGCCCCACCAAGCTGCTCCATCAGCTCCAAAAAAGCGGGGTCAGCAACAGGATTCAAACCTGGGGCCTCGCATCTGCCACTGAGCACCTCCTGTCTCGTCTACACCCCCAGCGCCCGTCATTTGTAAAACACAAATCTAGAGGGCATTTGTCAGGCATGTGTGTTGTAAGCTGGGTGCTGTGGATTCGTTCTCTCATGGACTTGGCCTGTTCAGTGCTGTCACTGCCCCACTTATAGAGGAGGCACAAAGAGAGGAGACAGCCCCAGACAAGTCTTCCATTCCACCCCCGTCCACACTGCGGACACTCCACCATGCTGCCTCCCCTCAGCTTCCAATGTGGACTCCCTCAAGGGATGTCCCAGACCCTCTCTTCCCAGCCAGGTTTCTTGATGACAGAAGGCCCATCCTAACCTTGCTATACCACAGTGGTGTGAATGTACTTGAGCCCGGGCAAGCTCAGGCTAGCCCAGAAGAGCAATGAGGGAGCACTCCCAGTTCAGTAAATATGTTACAAGAAAAAGTAAATGATAGTTGGATGATAGATAGATAGATAGATAGATAGGCAGGCAGACAGACGATGGTGTCACTCGGGTGGGTATGAAGACTGAGCTTGGCCTCCAGTGTCACATAAATCAGGCATGGTGGTGCAGAACCTCTGGTCCCAGGGCCTAGAAAGTGAGGAAAGAGGACTAAAAGTTTAAGGTCAGATGCAGCTACTCAGTGAGTTCGAGGCCAGCCCATACCATATAAAACCCTGTCTCCAAAGGAAAGGATAAGTTGAGCAGATTCAAGGAACCTCTGTGTGCCTGGCACATGCACATAGGGACTCGCCGCTGCCCTGCTCTGGAGCCCCGCCTACAGGACATTTATTTCCAGCAGTGGTGTCTGCTCATCTTTTCCCTGTAGTGATGTTCCCCACGCCACCCTTGGAGAATGCTGATGGGAGCCCACCCTCTGGGTGGACATGAGGAGGATTAGCTAACAGTCCGCTAACAGTCCATACTCTGCCTCCCTCCCTGCCCTCAGTGCTTGACTGAGAGCAATTCTGTGAATAAGCCATCCATGAGGGAGGCACAAGTGCAGACTGGGCCTGGCCAAGTCTCTCTGCCCATCAGAAGACAGGCAGAAAGTGGCCAAGCAAACCCTAGTGTCCTCCCAGGGACCTGCCTGTCATCCTCCAGGACGAGGCCCGGTCACCACTCACCATGCTGATTTGCTTCCCGCAGGAGAGAAGTACGAGCTGCATGCAGCGACGGACACCACCCCCAGTGTGGTGGTCCATGTGTGTGAGAGCGACCAAGAGAATGAGGAGGAGGAGGACGAGGTGGAGAGAATGAAGAGACCCAAGCCAAAAATCATCCAGACTCGGAGACCAGAGTACACACCCATTCACCTCAGCTGAACGGGCACCCAGACCAAGACAGCGTGTTCCGAGTCCCACGTGTGGGAAGGAGTCTTTTACTGTGCAGGTGGCTGGTCGTGGCTTTAGAGTGACAGCCGTGACCACTGTGGCAGAAATTCCAGTTCATGTCGCTCAGGAGAGAGTCAAGGTCTCCTCTCCTTGTTCTGATGATGCACCTCAGTCCGGGTCCACGGCACCTGGGAATGTCTTGGGCCAGTCACTGAGTGTGTGGCAATCCCACGAGGAGACTGGGGACATCCTGAGAAAACTGATAGTGTCTTGTACTCACTCTTGTCTAGATTCTGTTTTTGGCAAGGACAGGTTGACTGGTGGCCCAGGGAGAGATTTCTGTTTCCAACCGGTGTTCGGTGTGCAGCCCCCACTGGAAGGCAGAGGCACCTCCCCAAAGCCACCAAGTGTCCAGTGCAGAAAGGTTGTGGGACAACCCCATCCGCGCCGTGTGGAAATTGTCCTTGTTCCTTCCCTTGTGGTCTAACGTTCTTGCATGTGTATCACTGGGTCTCAAGACCAACCTTTGTTCACGTAGAAAGTTACGATGTTGTTTTCCATCTTGGGAAGCTAGGAAAGTTCTGGAACACTCGTGCCACGTGTCCTGGTCCTGGCTGTCTCTGCAGAGCACCCACACACGTGGGGTCGAGGCTGGAGATGTCTGCACGTCACCCTGCCCAGTGCACCATGTCACTCGTGCTTTCCTGCAAAAGAAGTTGATCTTGAGTCCCTGTGTAGAACTTAGCTTATCCAGTGGGAGAGCAGCGGGTTCGCTGCCGGCCGTGTGGGTGGGAAGGTTTGGCTTGGGTGTTTGTGTTCCACCCCGGTCTCCGTTGTTTCCTTCATGTAGTGGTTTGTGTGTGAATTTCAGCCAAAACCCTCTTTGGGAGCTGTTGGTTGAGACAGTTTCACCCCCATTGAAACATGAAGATGAACTTGTAAATAAAGCCAATACCGTATCTTAATACCGTCTATACCTGGGTGGACGTAGAAAGGGCCGTGGGGGTTTCCAGCTACCCGTGACTCGTGTGTGGTAGAAGTTACTGTCATGTGTTTAATGGGGTGAATCTGAGCATGTGGAATACGTTCTAGCCGTGTGTTCCTAGAGGGACACAGTGCCTTCCCCTCATTCAGATGACCGTTACACTCGGTGAACATGGGGGTTTCCCCTCTTCTACTCATCGTGTGTGTATCTGCTAAATAGGTCTTCTATTTTGGTCTTACAATGCCATCACAAAGTTTGTCACTCTGAATAACCTAATGCCAACTAACAGTGCATGCTTGGGGAACTCAGAAGGCAGTTTCCCCTGGGGAGCGAATCCATCGGCATTCATTCGTTTTTCCAGCTGTTTGCAGTGTGAAATGGGTTGATGTTCTTCATACCCCGTTTCCAGCCCTCACTCTGTGGGGAGGGAGCCCACAAGTGGGAGGCCGGCACATCGCTGCCCAGTGTTTCCAGTTCTGCACTTTGAACTGGAGAGGCTAACCTCAAAGATATTTTTTTTTTAAACTGCATTCTATAATAAATCAGCACAATACGCTCTTCTGGAAAAGTTGTCTTTTTCTTTGTGAGCCCAGTGTAGGTCGCCTTCATTTATCAGCTACTTACAACTCACGTCAGGCACACATTACTCAGGACAGGGCCAGCATCTCCTCTCTACAGGGGACAGACAGTCTTATGTCAGCCCTGTTCACCAGAACCTCTGCTGAGCTGTTTATTTGCTCTCTCATTCACTCATTCATTCATTCATTCATTCATTCACGTATGGAGCTGGGAATTAAGTCCAAGGCCCCCTATGTACCAGGTAAGCACTTCCGCCACCAAGCTACACCCCCAGCTCCCGTCATGCCTGCCAATCTGAGGGGTTCTCTGCTAAATAGAATATCCAGAGAAAATAAGATAGACCACATCTCTAAACCTGTATTTAGTATAGAATAGATCTATGTGTGTAGCTCAGGGGACAACTGGTGACAGTGTGTTTTATCCTTTGACCATGCAAGTCCCAGGGATTGAACTCGGGTCATCAGGCTTGGCTGCAAACATTTTTACCTGCTATGCTAGAAAAAATTGTTCAGAAGATCTGAAACTCCGGCTGCCTTTTCTCTGAAAAGGGGGTTGTGAAGCTCCTGGCCAGCCTGCAAAAGCCTCAATAATTATTAATTTGCTAAAATATGGAAAAAGACAATCTTGATCACGATTAATATTAAATAATCCTCCATGGAAATTTACTCGCTACCCTTTTTAATCCAGTTGCTCAGAGCTAATTATTGAACAGATTCACTAGTTGGCTACCTGCAGATAGAAGGGACATATTTCTAAATGGAAACACACCATGGTGTTCCCCTCTTTTATTCTAGATGACCAAGACAGTGTGGTGTGCTGGCCCAGGTACTAGTTCATAAATAACCCTAGAAGAAAGCTGAGGTGTTGCCCAGTAACTGAGCTGCTACAGAAAGGTGGTAGCCCCCCTGCCGAAGAAGCTGACCCTAGAGGAGAACTCACAGGTCACTGGACACCCACATGGAAGACCTCTTTTGAGTAGTCCCATGGTAAGCATGAGAGGCTAAAAGTTGGAACAATTACTGACTAGACTGCCCAGATCTGAAGGCCCAACAACATGCCTAAGACTCACAGGACCGTGGGTGGTCTTAGAGGGAGGGCCTCAGCAACGTGAGAGTGACAGATACAGGGTTGGCGGTCAGGACATATGAGGCTATTGATCAAATGTAGGTCTTAAACAGTGTGTGGTTCACATTTCGCTGCTGTGACATATATCAGAAACAGTTTAAAGGAGGGAAGATTGCCCATGGTTCCAAGGTCCAGGCTGTGCTGGCTGGCCCTGCTCCTGGGCCTGGTAAGGCAGACCATGGCACCTGGGAATGATGAAACAAGGTTGCTCAGAGGCGCCAGGAGGCAGAGACGGGAAGGGGCTAGGGACCAAGTATCACATTCAGAGGTATACGCATCCCACTACAGCCCCTGACCTGTGACCTCTGACCTCTAGCTTTCCCTCATCTCCTAACATTTCTACCACTTCCCAAAATAGTATCACTATCTGAGGTGACAGGCAGAGGACCAAGCCTCCAACACACGACACATAGAAAACACCTAATATGAAGACTTCATGGGTACCTGACCAACCTGGTAAGCTGGGGTCATCCAGGAGGCCGTGCCCCTTGGAATGATTGTAAATCAACATAATATTGGCACACAGTGAACAGCGTGTGGTAGGTCTTGACATTGTTAAGGCTCAGGGTTCTAGGCAGTGATTTGCAAACAGCGAACCCAGCATGGAGGAGAGAACACTCCCAGACTGTTCTGTGACTTAGTGTCCACAGGAAATCTGGTTTTTCAGAGAGCTTAAATTTGTAGGTGAGAAGTAACAGAACTCAACTGTGTAGTAAATACGCTTAAATATTAAATCACAAAGGGTGAAATGCAGCAAGTGGGCCTGTCGTGGGCAAAACCGAACAGGCAGCTGGGATACATCCCACCTCACAGACCAGAATGTTTGTCTCCGTTTAATAAGTGTGTTCAGTTTCACTCGTCAAAAGTCAGCAGCTCAGATAGAAACTACAAAAGTAATTGACCTCAGAATTACTTAGGAGGAGATCCTGAGTTTCAAAAAACCCTCCCCTTCCCTGGTATCTGGGCCTCTGTGTCTGAAATAGGACCTGGGGCGGTGGGGGGGGGGGGGGTGTCTTTGAAGTGTGCTTCTTTCTGCAGCTGGTAATTCACACTGGAAACTCAGTCTCACTCATGGAGTCACTTGGCCGTGGGGCAGCCAGGTTTCCTTCGCACACGCCCATCTTCTCCAGGTGGTCTTTCGTTCGTAACGGCCATTTTCATCATGGCACACATATGAAAGTTGGGAATATCTGCCAGTGATTGAGTTGCAGTGCCCACAGCTGACATTTCCTCTCCCCCTGAGGTTCAGACTGGGGCTCTGATCACCCTTCTTCAGGGAAGGGACTGGCAGATGTTGAGCCTCCAGCCGTAAGCTGTTGATTCTCTACTATGCTTGTTCTAACACACACACACACACACACACACACACACACACACACAGAGAGAGATGCACCATTTCTCATGCACGCTTTACTTAGAATACTACCCCAACCCAGCTTGCTTCGCCATGTTGTCTACCCTGTGAGGACAAGCCTGTCTCTGTCATGCTCCTTGGTGTCCCAGTCATTGGCAGTTATCACAGTGCCTGGCCTGCCACGCTCTACAAATACTGGTGAGTAATTAGCCAACTCAGTATTGTTCTACAAATATTTATCATTAATGTCTGTTCCCCAGAAAATCAGCACTAGGCTGCTGGGTCCTGCTGTGCTCCACTCTTCTTGTCATGAGCATCGTCTGTTGCAGCATAGGTATTTGCCTTCCTTGTTTGAACCTAAATTGGCTGGTGATGTGTTTATAAAAAGATAAAGAGAGAGGGGATATGTTTAGTGGAGGTGTAGTCAGGTATGGGGGAAGGGGGTGCCTTCACAGGCCCATGCTGAGACATCCCTTCCCCCTGAGGGACCAGCCACACGATGGTGTAGTATAGAATAGAGTTTATTCAGGGCATGGGGAGGGGAGTAGAGGCAGAGAGACAGAGAGAGTAGAGAAGTAGAGGCTGACCATGAATGAGCACGTGGGGGGGGGGGTAATAGGGGGAAGAGGTGAGGGGACAGAGTAGGAGCAGGAAGGCAAGAACAAGAGAGTGAGGAGGGGCAAGCAGCCCCATTTTTTAGTGAGTCAGGCACACCTGGCTGTTGCCAGGTAACTGTGGGGTGGAGCTTAGACAAAATGCTAACAGCTGGAAACTGGATTTTGGGTAGGCAGCTAATGGCTGATAGTAGACACTGAACATACTTTATGGATACTAAATTGATTAGGATGATTGATCGATGGATCAGTGGGTGTATAGATCAGTTGATGGAGGATGAGTGAGATTAACTGGTGGATGGATGGATGGATGGATGGATAGATGGATGGGTGGGTGGGAAAGTATGTAGTTGGACAGATAGACTGGATGGATAGACAGGGTGGTTGGGTGTCTGGGGTAGGGATGTATGGATCGATGGATGGGCCGGTAAATGGGTGGGTGGATATCGGTTAGTGGGAAAACCGATCTATCGGTGAATCACAGATAGATAATGAGAATTGAAGAATGAAAAATGAGCTCCTGCTGAGAAAGAACAGAGAAACAGTGAAGCCTGTCCCTGTCTCTCCCGCCAGTAAGCAGCTCAGTGCTTTAATCCTGCAAACTGTCAGGCTGCTGATGCTACAATGGGAAATTAAAAGCAGGGATTAGGAGGCGTGATTGTGAGAAGAAAGGCTTGTGTAAAACTGTTTCTTCTCAGAGACTGGCTGGAGGGCGAATGGCTGGGAAGGCCTTGAAAGAGCTTCAGTAATGAGACTGCCTGTTCCTGACCGAGAGACCTGCTGGCAGAAGTGACACCAAGCAGCAGCAACATGGGTGTGTGCATTGCAGAGGCGTGCATCTGCCCCAAACCACCAAAGCGCACGCAAAGCGCATGCAAAGCGCACGCAGAGTCATTGGTTACTGCATGCCAGTGAAGACGATTTGACTTAAATCAGCATATAGGGGGAAAACCCAAGTCTTGGACAGTACATGAGAGTTAAAGGAAGGTCTTCATCCCCGTCATCTACTCTTAGAAATGCAAAGAGTTGGCAGCATTTAAAACATGCTGTTTGTTACAAAGATCTAGGGCCCTGTTTGAGTGTATTCTAAACATTTTCTAGAAGACATGGTCTAATTCTGTATGTGCGCACACGTGTGTGTGCGTGTGCGTGTGCGTGTGCGTGTGCGTGTGCGTGTGCGTGTGTGTGTGTTTTAAACCCAAAGCCATGTACAAGCTGTGGAAGCATTTACTACTGAACTACACTCCCAGCCACAGCAAAAACCAACCTGAGGGAGCTGAAGAGATGTCTCAGTAATGAACAACTCTCTTACGGGGACCTAGATTCAATTCCTAAGACACATGGTGACTGTCGATCACCCATAACTGACTGGGGTATCCAACGCCCTCTAGCGACCTTCACATATGAGCACCAGGTAAACACACGGTGCTCATACATACACTCAGGCAAATGCGCAGACAATTTAACAAGTTCACTTAGACCACATTCACTTCCTTCAAATTAAAAATGATTGATTTCCTATGCGCCTAAAACCCGTTTGTTTTTTTTCCTTCAAGAACAACATCCATTTGTCTGTACAGTATAGAAAAACAGGTGGGTATGATGAGAGTTGTTGGTCTCTGCTATGGACTTTGACTACTAGAACCTTCTGAGATTCTACCAGGACAGGAAATATTGCAGACACCCAGGGCATAAAATGAACCCTGCAACCCTGGCTGGTCATGTTTTCAGGGAAGGAGAAGCAAGAGTTACTAAGAGGCTAAGACTCTAAGACTATAATAGGCTCAGCCTTTGGGGACATTAGCCCTCCTGTGACTATTGTCTGGATGCAGCAGGCTGCCCAAATTCTTCAAAGTTAGATGAGCTGAGAATGGAACCATGCAAGGCCCTTCCCCTGTGACAGATCTATGCTAATGACTGTCCTCAGGGCTCCTGGAAGTGAGGCAACAGATATAGAAGACAGGCTTTGGATTGGCCAGGCAGGACTCGCACGATGGCCATGGTGAGAGGACCCTGGTACCAAGTAAAAGCCTCTTGGCCTGTGGAGAAGGTGGTGTGGCCTGGAGCTCACCCAGCAGGGCTCTGCCAGGTTCTTGGTGCTACCTGAGGGGGGTCCTGCCTGTGATACCATGGGTAGACTCTTCCCATTAGGGTCAAGGTCAGACATGAATACAGGGAGAAATGCACACCTGTGCAGGCTCCTCAGCCACACCTCTGTCACTGGATGGAGGACAGGGCCTGACTCTATGGATACCTAGACCTGGGAGGGAGAGGAAAGACTGACTAACCACACAGCATGGGCCTTTTCCTCCATGCAGGGTTTGTCAGTCCTGAGGCTGTTGGAAGGGGTTGGGGGGAGTTGCTCAGGGGCCTGAATAGAGTTAGCTTCCTTCCATGGCATCTCACCAGCTGGGGCAGCATCAGGAAGGAGGAGGAACGGAGAAGGGAGCATCCCAGGAGTCTGGAGCCCAGAGCCTACTCAGGAAAGTTTCACCAGAAAAGCTTTGAACAAAGGCCTGAAGAAAATGAGGGCCAGAAGGGATGCTCTCAGTAGGAAAGAGCGAAGTGTGTAACCAGTGTGTCTGGGCATTCAAAGGTGTCATGGCTGGAAGAACCAGGGAGGGATGTGGCCAGCCACATGGTGGGGTAAGAGACCATCAGGGGAGAGGAAGAAAGTCAGAAATGGTTGTCCCCTTTTGAGAGATATCATAGCTGTTAGTATGTCCCCCTGCCCACGCCCCTGCAGTTGGAGGCCCTGACATATTTCACGAGCTGTAGATGTAAGGGACAGACAGGTTAAGATAGCTCTTACGAGTCTCACTCCATTCCCAGAGAGGACAGGCCTTGTAAAACCCCCTCTGAGTCTCTGAGTGTCGGCAGGCCCTCTGAGGATGATGGGATGGCTGGCACCCTTGCATCAGGTCCTTCCATGTGAAAAAAAAAGTTTAATTAAGATATAGAGACAATTGGCTTTGAGTCCTTCAGGATTCTGGAGTAGACCTGGCCAAATCAGGGGGCCCTTAAGGAAGGCCAGGATCAGCAGCGCCCCCTGCTGGCCAGAAATAAACAAGCAGCTGTTGTTGGAGAGGTGAGCCTTCTGGCAAGGGCCTGGGAAGCCTCCTCTATTTAATACACACACACACACACACACACACACACACACACACACACACACACACACACACACACGCCTAACCTGAAGCCAATAAGAGAAAACAGTACCTCTGTCCTACCACCACAGGAAAACAGGCTTGTCTAGCAGAGCAGGGGCTAAGGGAAATCTGTGTGGCCCTAGCCCTGGCCCTTTAAATATACCATGATGTTCAAGGAACCCCTAGCAGGTCCTCTCAAGTAGCCCTGAGAACCTGACAGAGCCCCACCGGGTGAGCTTCAGGTCTCATCATCTCTGCTCTGCACAGGTCAAGAGGCTTCTTCTTGTGGTAGGTACCATGGCTTCCTCACGATGGCATCTAACTCAGGTTGCCCTGACAACCTAAACCTTGGACCTCAGATATGTGTTATAGCTCTTAATTATGTGGTAGTATAAAGCTGTTAGCAATGTGGTCTTGAAGGGGAGCCCCGGGACACCCTATGTAGACCAGGTAGGACTAGAACTTGCACAGATCCCCCTGCTTCCGCATGTTGAGTGACAAAATTACAGATATGTACTACCCCCCTTCAGGCTGCGACTTCTAACGCTGTCATGTTAGCCATTAAGTTCCAACACCTGGAGTTTGGAAGGGACACTTTCAGACAAGGTCTCATTCCTTAATACTTTTACATCGGGTCCTTGGGTGCAACGTGTGAACTGGGCAGACATACACATTCCTGACTGCGTACAGACTACACTTTCAGAAGTTTCTCTTTTGGCTCTCCATAGGAGACATGATTGACATGCCTCAAATAGTCCCACGATCTGGGGGAGGGGAGGGGAGGGGACTGAAGCCCACTGCCCATAGTTAAGTGGCAATGGCGGCCCAACTGTCCTCGGGGACTCCAGTTGAGACTGTTACAGGTCATCCCACTTTTACCAGAGGTGAAGGCAGCATAGAAAGCCGAGTCTTGCTTTGTGCGTCGTATCATATTCTCACATTCCCGGCTACTGGTCTTAACATTCCTGCCTCGATTTTGAGCTTCCTGGACAATCTGAGATATCTCCCCATCTCAAGATCAAAAACGTAAGCACACCAACAAGCCCCATTTTACTACTCACAACCGCATACTGCAGAGTCTGGGATTAGGACATGAATACCTCTGTGGATGAGAGTGGGATGGGGGAGGGGTGTTCAGTCCACTACACAGGGTCCAGGGACACACGGTACCTAAGACTGCAGGCTTGGGGAAGTGTTTTGAGACTGTTGGACTCAGCCATAGGGTGTAAGGAAGAACTACCCAAGACATAGGAAAAATACCTGCTTACCTTCTCGAAGTGAGTCTAAAATTATCTCAGGAAGCTTTTATAGAACTATAAAGAAATGAATGATTCCTCTCTTAGGGACTGGAGAGATGGCTCAGCAGTTAAGAGCACTTGTTGTGCTGGCAGAGGACTCTAGTTCAGGTCCCTTGCCTCTTTAGGAGACCACAGATGTGGTGGGTGTGCTCTATGCGTCCTTCTTCTGATCTCCCAGCCTCTCACCATTCTCCAGACCCTCACCAAGCTTCTTGGCCTTTGAGGAATTGTGCCTGACACCTGCTGCTCTCACTAGGAAGAACCATGTGCCCCTGCTCTGGCCATGGTATTCCCCACACAATGCTGCCTCTCTGGTCTCCATGGCAACACTGGATTCCTTTGCCAATTCTCCCAACCAGCCACAGTGTGTTCAACAGAACTGTCTGATTTCTCAGCAGAAGGCTTGGGAGGCAGTTTCTAGTTTGCTGAGTGACTGTTGGATGAGTTGCTTCCATTCTACTCAATTCCCTTTTTCATTAACCCTTTATAGACCCAGATGTCCCCAGACACCACAGGTCATTCTGAGACTGTGTAGGTGGGGGCCAAGCACCTGATGTAGTAAATATTTCAGGGAACTTGTTTTTCCCAGTGGAGACAATGTATCCAACCATAGAAACTTCAGCCTTTCTTCCCCCAGGTGCTGCCAGGATGGTTTGGTTTTCCTCCTGTGCGCCCCTGGTTATGAAACTGTCACCTGCCCAAGGTCAGTGAAGTTAAACTGAAGCAAAAAATAACTAACATTGAGAAAGCATTTCAAAGACATGAGAAGTCCAGCAACCCAGAAATTATCTGGATGCATGTCTCCATGGGCCATTCCAAGGAGCTGGGACAGAGAGGGCACATTCATGAGTTTCAAGACTTGCTGTACACAACTATTGTGGCTATGTCAGAGAGCAGAATAGCATTCATTGCTGAGGGAACCAAGACCAAACTAACCTCAATGTGCACCATCTGCAAGCTCACTGGCCAGTGGGCTGATGGAGAGGGTATGAGTGACAGACTTGCTAAGCAGTCTAACCCTAACCCTAAGAATTCTGAGAGTCGAGGTGTTCGCTGAACATGACTGAATTTGATCCCTGGAACCTATGTAAAGGTGGGAGGGAGAACAACTATCATTCGTGCACCGTGGCAGGAACAACCATATATCAACCACACACAAAAAAACAAATAAGTAATTCAGAAATACGCCACGCTTGAAACCCACCTTGTTTAGGAGGCGTTGCCTTGCTAAGTGAGGGAATAACATAGAAAGAGAGTGAGGAGATGCAGAGATGGGGGTGGGGGAGGGGAAGAGAGGGTAAGATGGTAGGGTGCTCTGAGGCCTGTAGGTTCAGACCAAAACAAATGTCCAATGAGCATAGGAAGATACTCCATACCCTGGGGGGGAGGGGGGGATGATCAAAGCCATGGCGAGAGACATCACACCAGACAGTTCACACCTGACAGTTCACACCTGATGGAACAGCAGTTCTAGGATGCTGGTTCAGGACCTCATCCAAGGCTAAGAAACCTTGATAACTTGGACAGTTGATGGCCTTGGGTGCAGGACTGACTGCAGAAGACATGCCTGTCAAGTCTTTTGCAGAGACCTGGTCTGACCTCTCTGTCTCTAGTGACCAGTAAGGGTGTTGGCTCTCACAGGTGAGACCTGCAGAGGGGCAGGTGTGCATGGGTCCCTCGGGACATGTGGAGGACACAAGCGTAAACAAGCATTCTCAGCTGTGGAGATTGTGGGGGGAGGAAGACATTTAACTGTTTGCAGCACCAGTGCCAACCAGCCCTGACTAGGTGGCTGAGCACTGGGTGAGATGGTTTCTGTCCCAACTCCATAGCTGTGAGGAGGCCACAGGGTGAGACTGACACCTTGTGCTACACCCTCATGTCTCTGCTTAGCGTCTGTCTCATGCCTTACGGGTACAACCCGTTGATTTGGTTTTCTGATTTGTTTTGTTGTTGTTTTGGTTTTTTGGTTTTTTCAAGACAGGGTTTCTCTGTGTAGCCCTGGCTGTCCTGGAACTCACTCTGTAGACCAGGCTGGCTTCAAACTCAAAAATCCACCTGCCTCTGCCTCCCGAGTGCTGGGACTAAAGGCGTGCGCCACCACCGCCGGGCTTGTTTTGTTTTTAATGGAGTTTCTGAGAGATAATCCACATGCAAACAGTTCGCCCACTTGGCATGTGTCGATTGATGGGCTTTGGTACAGTCACAAAAAGTATAGCAGTTCATTCTCGTCAACATATACATCACCTCTCGAAGAAACTCTGAACCCTAGCTGTTGCCTCCCCTCCATCCCAGCCCCTCCCCCACTGTGCCCATCCAACCCTGGACACCACCCATCCAACTTCTCCCAACTGGTTTGTCTGCTTAGCTCTTTGCTCTGAGTGGCATCTTGTAAGACGTGTTCTTTTGTAGCTGGCTTCTGTCTCTCAGGGTAATTGTTTGAGATCCGTCTACATTGTACTGTGAGTTGGGACTTCACTCCTTCCGATGACTGAATAGCTCCGTGGTATGTATGTCACATTTCAGTTATGTATACCTCATGGGAACCATCGTTGAGCTTAGAAGGAAGCTGGAAAGTTCTGGATCTTTGGGCTTATTTATTGGTTGATTGGCCGATTGGTTGATTTAGGTTTTTGAGACAGGGTCGAGGCTGTATGTAGCCCAGGTTGGCCTTAGATTGGTAGCATTCATTCTACCTCAGCATTCAGGATGCCAAGATTATAGGCATGAGCCACCAAACCTGGCTTTAACTTTTATTTCAACAGAAGGTCACTGTGTAGCCCAGGCTAACCCTGAACTTGTAATTTTCCACTCCTCACCGCCCACATAGCTAGGATCACAGGCATGTGTCGCCAGACATGGCTAAACCCATGTTTCCTTCAGAAACTTGCAGCTTAAAAAGGAGGTATTAGTGTGCTCTCCAGCCTGTGTTCCAGGCCCAGTGGCCTGAACATCACTTCCCTGTGTCAGGAGAACAATGAATAGTAATTAGTGCCTCTGTGAAGCCTGTCACTGACAGAGAGACCTGTAGGTCACTCCTCAGGTGAGGCAGGTCAGAGAGTGAGGTAGGGAAGGACAGACTGTCCTAATCATAGCTCATGCTGAGGTCCGCTAAGCTCAACGGGAGAGAAGGAGCTAAGGGCTGGCAATAAGAAGTCTGAGCAGGCCCACACCTACACAAGTGTCTGACTTAGGGATTCTATTGCTGTGATAAAATGCCATGACCAAAGAGCAAGTTGGAGAGGAAAGGGCTTATTCAGCTTACACTTCCACACTGCAGTTCATCACCAAAGGACGTCAGGACTGGAACTCAAGCAGAGCAGGAGCCTGGCTGGAGCTGATGCAGAAGGCATGGAAGGTTGATGATTACTGGCTTGCTCAGCCCGCCTTCTTATAGATCTCAGGACCACCAGCCCAGGGATGGCCCCACCCACAGTGGGCTGGGCTCTCCCTCATTGAGAAAATGCCTTGCGGCTGGATCTCATGGAGGCAGCTCCTCAGCTGAGGCTCCTTCCTCTCTGATGGCTCTAAGAAATCCTATATAAACCTGCCTACCATTTAATACAGCGCTGCTTCCTGCTGGAGTGGAGGCTCTCATGCTCCTGGAATTTTCTCTCCCAGTAAATCTCCTGTGTGAGGTCAAATTGACACACCAAACCAGCCAGTACAAGGGACAGGACAGGTCTCGGGATGAACACGCCTCTTTTGACCTTTTATTTCCCAGCAGGTACAGTGCTGAGTTAAACTGAGTGACCGTGGAAACAGGCAGATGATATCCAGACCAGTGTCCTTTGCTGTTGAATTCATTCATTCACTCATTCTCTTAACAATTACTAAGAATGATCTGAGGGGAGGAATGAGAATAACCCAAGTCTTCATGGTCTGGCTGTGACTGGATGCAGATGGAACCAGGATGCAGGACTGAGTCCTTCTCCTCAAGGGGAGCTCAAGAAAGACAACACTGGGGGCTGAGGGTTTATGCCCTGAACCCCAAAGATGAAGAGAGTGAGTGAGAAGTGATTCCAATTTTAAACTCAAAGCCCATCCTCAGCCCATTTCCTGCAGCAAGGCCATACCTGTAAGTGTTGCAGCTCTGAAGGGACGGCCTTCCCCTTATGGAAGTGTAACAGTTCTGCTCCGTTGAAACTGTTACAACTACACAAAGTCAGGTTGCACAGCAAACCTCACACAGGAGATTTACTGGGAGAGAAAATTCCAGGAGCATGAGAGCCTCCACTCCAGCAGGAAGCAGCGCTGTATTAAATGGTAGGCAGGTTTATATAGGATTTCTTAGGGGACCAAGCTTTCCAGGGTGAGCATTGGTGGGATTTCAAGTCCTGAACTTGGAGGGCTAAGGGATTGGTGGAGTTTCCCGTTCAGGGATTGGTAAATTTCTATGGAAAGCTCAGGGATTGGTGAGTTTCTATGGAATGCTCAGGGATTGGTGGAGGGTTTTTTTCACCCTTTTTTTTTCCTACATTGAGCCCATGGGTTAGGACAAGGAAGACATTCCTGGCCATGGAGGTATTCAGGGAGGCTGGAGAGGAGGTGCAGCCACCATGGCAGCTCCTGTGGTGGTACCTCACTGAGTGGAGGCAGTGGCTGTCCCAGCAACATGTCACTCACGGACTACAATACCTCATAAGCCTACCCAAACAGTGCTACCAACAGGAGACCAACTTTCCAAATGCCCCAAGACTACAGTGGGACATCATATTCAAACCACCGCAAGGCCTAGTTTCCATGGCCTCAATATTTTTGGCTGGCTGAGATGTGGGCCTTTCAGGTCCACGACAGCTAATCAGTGATGATATCACTCCTACCATCCCACTTGGGATATGCTAAGCTAATAGTTACTTGGGGCTGTTATGGAGCTCACTGTTCCCACTCTTTAGCTGTATCTAGGCAGGTGACTGGCGGGTGCTATCTCAATGTGCAGAAGTCATGAACAAGTCAGCTGTAGAGTGGTGGCCTGCTGGGGATGAGATCACAGTTCAGATGTGGGTCCCCATGTCTGGGTTTGTTCCTGGGTACTGGCTTGGGGCCCTTGTACTCAAAAGCTGTCTTCTACCATCCAGCCTATATGGTGGGTGCTGTCCCCTCAGCACACCCACGTGCTTCATGAGCCACCGCCTCTTGGATCCAGACATAACCAACCTTCTGCTCCACCTCCAGCCTGCCCCTCAGGGCCCTGCACCTCCGTGTATACATTCTGAAACCCACAGAGATGACTTCATTATCTTTCTCAGGCAATGGAGTATCGACCTCCAGGGAAATAGCAGGAGCTGGGACTGGAGACTGAAGTATCTTCCCAAACTGGGATATCATGCCCCACCTCCATGAGAAGCCATCTCTCCATTCCCAGTGGAGCTGTGAGCAGCTCTTATCCTCTGTGATAGGCACATGAAGTCTCTGTCGTCTGTGTGATACAACCCTGGGTCTATGCATCTCTACATCCGAGCCACTGGTGTCTGTTGAAGACTTCCTGTAGTTCAAGAGGCCACCAAAGTACCTGAATAGACTTCAGAGAAAGATGGGGATCTTTGTCATTGAGAACAACCCCCCCCCAAAACAAAAAAACCCCAAAAAACAAACAAACAAACAAAAAACTTGAAGCACCATAACTCTCCTGGCACCCATGTTTGAGAAGAAGATCAAGTTACACAAAAGTTTAAAACTACTCAGACATGGCAGACCTGTAGTAGGTGTCTGTGCTTCCCTCTCAAAGGGCTGAGCACACAGTATGCCTCAGTCCATCCCCAGAGCCTGACTCTCCCTCCTGATAGACACCCAATGACTCCCTAGTACTTGGAAATGGTCCTGGGAATCTCTGGCAAACGTCATATTCCTCTCTTGCCAAAGATCTGGGTGTTATGAGAATGTGCCAGAGCTTGCTTGCTATTGGGGAAATACTTAAAATAAAAGCTGGCATTTTAAAAAAACCCACTCCAAAGAAAGCAAAAAAAGACCAACCAAGCAGTATGTCTCTGGTGAATTCAGCTGAAGATTTTTGTCCCTTGATGTTTGTATGTACTGAAAGGAAACATCACATGAATCAAGACATCTTCAGTCAACAGGAAATTGTCCTGATAGATAAGGGACTGAAAACAGTTTTTCCAAAACAGCCACACCACATAAATTCAGCCAAATACGAGTGTGACACATCTCAGCAAATGCTTCTCAAGATGCCTCGGCTTTATGCTTCATCCAGCAGGATTTGTTGTTCTGGCTGTTCACATCAAGAGGTGGCACAGAGCAGAGGCCACAGTGCTGGCCTTCATCTACTTAACCTAAGCCCACTGAGAGCCAACAGAGACGGACCCTTGCTAGGTGCAGCCCATGAATCACAGAGAACAAAAGAGCCAGGCTGGATCGTGCCTTACAGAACAGGCAACAAAGTGGGGCAGAACGATCATTCTAACTTCCAAGGACCAACGGCTGTTTGACAGGTGATACGGGATACCAAGAACTCTCCAGAACATGACAGCACTGATACTCTGCAACAACACTGCCTTAAAAATAATGGGAAATTCCTGGTGCCACGAAAATGAACAATCATAAGGTTAAGCTGGGTGTTGGTGGCACAGGCCTTTAATCCCAGCACTTGGAAGACAGAGGTTCGAGGGTAGCCTGGTCTACAGAGTAAATTCCAGGGCAGCCAGGCCTACATTGAGAAACCCTATCTCAATCATCTTCAACCTCCCCAAAACACTTGGGCTTAAACATCCATCCTCAGCTAAAGCAAAAGGAAGAAGACAGATGTCCCTGGGTGGGTAAGGCAAGTTATAGAAAGGTGACCAGGAAAAGTGATGAACAGACTTGATTCATGAGATCTGTTGTACTTACTTAAGTTTGTACCCACTCCTTGTGTTGTTAAGGGTTTTCCTGCAACATCCCCATGGTCCTTTCTAAAAGGAAAACTTACTCTGCAAGACCTTCCCGCCCCTCTTTTCCTTAATTCTCCTTTGGTCACAGTAACCCGTTTGCCAAAGAAGCATGAGATAGTTATGTGTCTTGCTGCTGCAACAGAATAACTTGACCTTAAAGAAGGGAAGGTTATTGGGGCTCACAGTTTGGGGTACAGCCCATCACAGCAGTGAAGGTAAGGGAGCAGAGACTGAGGCATCTGAAGCCAAGAAGCAAAGCTGGGGAATGCTATTGCTCCACCAGTTTCTCTTTCTTGTTCAGCCCAGTGCCCTACTTGGGGATGGTAAACTCAGAGGGAATGTGCCCATTTAAAACCAACTGAAAAGAAAATCTGATGGACACCCCCAGAGATGTATCTCCAAGGTGTCATGTTGATAATATAAACCCTCATAGGGCATGTTTTGGGGGTAGCCTCCTGTGTGCAGCAATGGGGTCCAGATTTAGTAACACGGAAGGCTTTTCTTGCTTTTTATTTTAAATGCAGAAAACTGGCTATCAACTATGAAGGGTGGAAGAAAATAATTCCAGCCTCGAGGAAAGTTCCTACAACGATCCTCAGATCTGAGATTAGAAAACACCTGGCTCCCCGGTGGAGGCACAGGAATCCACACAGGGTCCATGGAGGCAGTACCTGGTCTTGGGAAATGAAATAAAAATTCAGATGCCTGGGACTTGGCCAGACCAATTAAACGATAACTCACGGGCAGTTTTTAATGTTCCTGCAGATTCTGAAATGTAGCCAAGGTTGAGAACAGCTCACTGGAGGTAGGCTGTAGGGGAACTTTGTGTGTTGCTAGGGGGTCTGGGTTAGGACTTTCCAGCAGAGGAAAGCCTTTGGGAGGGCGTAGGGGAGAGGGCCAGTGTTAGTTGTTAGAAGTCCGACTGACCGCAGTTCAGAACAGACCACTCCAGACCACACGGTTCCAAGGGGGAGGAGGTTTATTCAGGAGATAGGGCAAAGGTGGGGAGAAGAAGGTGGAAGGATAAGACAGAAGAGAAGTAGAGGCCGGCCATGACCACGTGGAGAGAGGGGAGGGGAGGGGACAGAGAGGCAAGAGGGTAAGAGAGAGGGTAAGAGAGTAGGAGAATAAGAGAGTGAGGAGGGGCAAGCAGCCCCTTTTATAGTGGGCCAGGCCCACCTGGCGGTTGCCAGGTAACTGTGGAGGTGGAGTTCAGACAGAATACTAACAGCCAGGACTGCAGGATTGTGTGGAAGACAGATAAGTAAGGAACAACGGATCTCTAGCTAGGAGATTGTACTGTGTCAGTCAGCTTTCCGTCACTATAACAAATATCAGGGGAAAGCCAGCTTACAGAGGAAAGGTCCGCACGCGCTCATGGTTTTGGAGGCTTCAGTCCATGGTCAACTGGCACCAGAGAGTAACGGATGGCGAGAGGGCCAGGGCTCCACTGCGTCTTTTGAGGACACACCCCCGAAGGCCTGAAAGCCTCCACTACAGCCCCCCAAAACCCCTGTCTTAAAGTTTTCAGGAGCTCCCAGTAATGTGGGTGGACTTTTGTAGGATAACCACCGAAATCAGGGAACTGGAGGACTGGAGCCAGCTGAGGCCAGGCTGTAGGGATGAGTAACTGGAAGGAAAGCCTGAGAAAACCTACAGCCGGAAATGATGTCAGCATCACGCAAGGGGGTCCCTTTCCACCTTTGTTCTTCAACCTCTGCTCTTTAAGGAGGTTTTCAAAGAAATAAGCATCGGTTTATATACCGAGCAAGGAGAGTGTTCCCAACACAGAGAGGCAGAAATACCTGCTTAAATCACTCAACGACTATGACATAAGAAGGGCGGGTGGAGCTCAGGTGTACCGGCTATGCACAAGCCATCAGTCCCTACAGCGCATGTCTGTAATCTCAGCGCTGGGAGAGAAGAGGAAGCAGAATTCGTCAGGGTTATTTATCCTTGGCTGCTTAGTGAGTTCAAGGACAACCTGAAATACATGAATGAGACCTTGTCTCAAAAAAATTGATAAAGTAAGATAAAAATAAAAAAGATGATTATAAACTTATAAAAGGGGGATGTTAGGTAGCGAGACTTGGGTAACTTTTAAAGATATAATATTTTTATTAATCTTTGAGAAATTTATTCAGTATATTTTGATTATGTCCATCTCCCACTACTCCCAGATCAACCCCTAATTGTGTCTTTTTAAAAAGATAAGGAGAGAAAGAATATGTGTTGTGGATCTATAGTCAGGTGTGGGGGAAGGGGATGTCTCAGCAGGCCCATGCTGAGGCGCCTTCCCCCCCCCCCCCCCCGACCAGCCACAAGACGATATAGTATAGAATAGAAGAGTGTAAGAGAGAGAGAGAGAGAGAGAGAGAGAGAGAGAGAGAGAGAGAGAAGAGACCAGCTATGAGTACAGTGGAGAGAGAGGGGGGAAGAGAATGAGGAGAGCAAGAAGGCAAGAGAGATAGGAGGGGCAAGCAGCCCCTTTTATAGTGAGTCAGGCACGTCTGGCTGTTGCCAGGTAACTGTGGGGTGGAGCTTAAACAAAATGCTAACAACTCCCACCCCTCAACTTTTTGTCTTTTTTTTTCCCCCACTGAGTTCTTGGTAAATTTCACCTATTTTCTGTAAAAATTCTATTATCTATAATTATATATTATTGTGCTTATATCAGTCTATCTTCAAATGATTGAGACTCAAAGTATAATTTACTTATTAGGCTCTGCACAATTACTGGGGGATAACCCCTGTTCTGATTCTCTAGACTGGCTACCTTCACATATGTGTTCCCCAAGTACTTGCTGTTGAATCTTCCTGGGTTATTCTGCTCCAGCAGTCTGGTGTTGTGATGTGGGGGGGGGGGGGGGGGCATTTCACTTGGTCACGTGCTGCTGGTCCATCATGACTAATGGAGACCTGTTCCCTCTGTCTTCTCCTCTGTGCCTCTCTCTCTTTCTCTCTCTCTCTCTCTCTCTCTCTCTCTCTCTCTCTCTCTCTCTCTCCTCACTTCCCCTCCCATCCCTACCTGCCACGCTCAGCTACGTTAACTAAAAACCTGTCTGCCTCTATTTCATCCAGGGATTGTCTGTCACCATATTTATTCAACCAAAAGTTTTAAATTAGGGAGCAAGGTTTGCGCAACAAAAGCTGTGGTGTACTCAGAATTTGCTCAGCTTAGGGCAGCCAGATCTCAGGGTAGAGAATTTAGCATTTGAATACATAGCAGCAGCAGCAGACCAACCCAGAACAGATTACACTGATTATGTAAAAGAAATATGTATTTGTGATAATAAGAGCTATTAAAGAATCTCTGCTCATGGTTGCCGTTCAGGGCTGATTTGAAATTCCCACGGTGAAGTCCAAGGGGGTGAATCAAACACAGAGATCCTTTCTCTTCTCCAGATGACTGTGCCTCACTAGAACAGCTACAGTGTGTGGAGAACAGAACCTAGCTTTGGACCTGGGCGTTAGAGCCACAGGGACTGGGCCTGGGCTCCCTCAGCCTGGCTATCTAACCGAGTTGAGGAACCCTGAGCTGAGCTGGAAATTGCTTCTTCCAAGTAGAAGGCCATGGTGGCTAATACTGACCATTCGTTTTATCCAGTGACAATCGCCATGGAAC
The DNA here is from genome assembly GCF_011762505.2 of Arvicanthis niloticus. Taxonomy (NCBI): domain Eukaryota; kingdom Metazoa; phylum Chordata; class Mammalia; order Rodentia; family Muridae; genus Arvicanthis; species Arvicanthis niloticus. The sequence continues at coordinate 73,749,585 of NC_047669.1, read as the reverse complement.
ATAGTCTCTAGGCTTCCCTGCTAGACACTGTATGTAAGTTAGATTGGGGTGGAAGGATTCACCCTAAATTAGTTGTTCCATTCTGTGGACTGGGATTTGGGGTTAATTAAAACAGTGAGAAAAAGCTGGGTGGTCGTGAACGTTCATCTCTCTCCGCTTCCTGACTGGAAACTGTGCCAGCCACCGCCTGCTCACCTGCTCCAGTGCCTTCTCTGCCATGGCCCACCTGGAGTCAAAATAAACTTCCTCCTTAAGTCCTTAAGCAGCTTTGTCACTGGAAGGAGACAGGTAACCAATGGGGTGGGGGTGGGGCCGTTCAGGTCTCAGCCAGGGTGCCGTTTGTGTCCCAGAAGGAGTGGCCACTTTTTCTCTTTCTAACTTATTTATTTCTGAGTCTGCTATTGCTTGAAGCACAGGAAGATATGTGCTTTGCACTGGAGAACACAAGAACAATGGCTGTCTCCTCTTTTTATCTGACAACCACCTTCACCTTCCTTGGCATCTTCTCCCGACCTCTGCAGACAGGTCAACAGCGTAGCTCCACCCGTGCCCTGCCGCTAAGAATTCCTGACTTCCAAGAGGATGTTTCTCCTGGCTAGAATCTATCTTCTCTCCTCTTCCCTCCCCTCTCTCCTTCTTTCTCTCTCCTTCTCCCCTTCTCCTCCCTCCCCACCAGCCTTCCCCCTCTTTCTTTCCTTTGTGGGTTCTTGTCCTGCTTACACTACAGAGAGGCTCGGTGTACCAGTGGACAGTGGCCAAACCACACGTTGGATGGGTGTGTGTGTGTGTGTGTGTGTGTGTGTGTGTGTGTGTGTGTGAAGGGATCAGCCTGGCATGGGCTAGACCTGTAGGAAGCCAGCTTGCTCTCTCCAGTAGCGCTCTAGGAAACTCAAAACTAACATTAGCAGCAACCACTTCCAAATGGCCAGGACTTGATTACCTGCCATCTCCCCCAGTGTTCATCCCTGCCAGACAGAGCCAAACATGCCCTCTGACCCCTCTCATAAGCTATCCTGAATCCCACCTACTAACCTACCTGCAGCTCCCCAGGCCAACAGCCCCCAACTAGGGCAGACCTGAAGTCTTCCCTTTTCCACTGTAAGGCTTCCCAACTCCCCCACGCCTCTGAGGCCTTGCAGGAGATGGGGGGGGGGGGGGGCTTGGTCACACTAGCTCTGAGCGTCCTTGGTTTTCCTCACTTGATTGCACATTAATTTGTGTCTCTCCTGTGAGGTACCATAACCACTGTAGTGGCTGTGGACCTAATTTCCAGCCAGGTGTCTCTCACCCTCTCTCTACAGTCGGTGTCCGGAGAGCCCTGGCATGAAGCAACCATCAGTGTACCTGCAACACACGTGTGCGTTTCTCCTTGATTTGAGCCTCTCTCAGCTCCAGACTCAATAGTCGACTCCTCACCTTTCGTCTTGGGCTTTGAAGGACACCTCACCCATCACACACCCGGAAGACAGACTTGATTAGCCTCGAACTTTCCTCAGTCCACCTGCCTGTCTCTTCACCCTGCTCTCTGTCAGCCTCCGAATTGTTGCTCAAACCAACTCTTCCTCATCCTCAATTCCTCTTCCCTTCTCTCAGACCCTAACGGGTTAGGAGCCATTCGTATCTTCCAAGAGCTCTGCTCACCCCCTCCCCACCCTGCCAGGCTCTACCCACTCTTCCAGACTCAAACAGCTGTATATCGAAGGGCTAGGCTTCCTAGTCGGAGCCTTCCTGACCTCCAGGACCCGACTGCTCCAGGCAAGCTTGTCAGCGAGCGTAATTGCTTTCCCAGGGAACTGTGAGATGAGATTCCTTAGAAGATAGGAATGTAACAAGGGGGTGGTGAAAGGCAAAGGTCTGAGAACCCCTGGATGAAAAACTGCTGCATTTAACAAAGGCTTGGTGGGGTCCCTCGCCCTCAGCGGCAGGGAAGGCATGGAAGGCGGGTGCTGATGACAAAGTGTTCCTTCAGCTCCTCAGCTGTTTCTGTACAGTGTCACCGTGTGTTTGCCCAGGAACCATGTGTTCTACCCAGTTATCCTTCTCTAAATACGCGTTTGTTTATACTTAGGTATGTACATATTTTTTAACTAGAAAGAAACATAAAACACAACATCGGGCAGCATATCCACCCACGGAACTGAATCCAACTGTTCCTTCCAACACTTCACAGTATGGGCTTCAGATTTTTCTGCACTGCTGAGGATAAAATCTACAGCCTCGAGTGTGCAAGTTAATGTTCTACTTCAGGCGACAGCCCGGGCTCCCTGTTCTATAAGGCACAAGAAGCTGTAAGGACTGGGGGAGGCTCAGTTGGTGTGGGGTCTGTTTGACATGCACACAGCCTTGGCTTCCATCCCCAGCACTGAATAAACCAGGTGTCGTGCTGCCTACCTGGTAACTCAGCACTCAGGAGGTGGAGGCAGGAGGATCAGAGTCATCTTCTACTAAGTTGTGAGCTTGAGGCCAACCTGGGCTACAGGAGACCTTGTGTTGTACAGGATTATATCCTCCAACCAAGTGCCACCCTCTTCAGTTCTGCGGGGTCTGCTTGCCAAGGATCACCACTGGGTCTGTTTATAGTGCCCCTCAGAGGAGGAAGGGGTCAAGAGGGCTATGAGAACCTACCTCCATATCTAGTCACCCCTCCCAATAAGTTATGTGTAGTCTGCCCTAACTCTGCCTTGTCTTTGGGGAAGAGTGAGAGGACTTGGGGTGGGGGTGGGGGAGGTTGAGGGAGGGACTCTACCTAGGCAGCCCTGGGTGAGCCATCATCCCTTCTGGGTGCAGACTGGCCGGTGTGGCTGCTTTAGGTCACCTGTGACCTTCCGGTACTCTCTCACCTGCCGTTCTTTAAATCAACTCAGCATATCCATCCATTCCCCATTGGTAGTGAAACAGAATTTTGAAATAGGCCCAAACTAATAAAAATAACAGGGCCCTGTGATTCCTTTTCCCTAACCTAAATAGTTAAAAGTGCCTGCCAGCAGGTTTGGGTCCAGTTAATTATTACAGAGGAGGTGGAGTTACAAGACAAAGGCCTGTTAAAACATCTCAGAAACTGACTGGCCAAGAGAGGAACTACACCCTGGTCCCATGGACTGGTACAGCCTGCTGATGTTCAAAAAGTAAAACAACCAATCATGTGCACCTGCGAAAGTTCCCCCTTTTTCCCACCCGCCCATATATAAACCCTAGACCCCTGAGCCGAGGGGTCAGTCCCTCTATCCCCTATGTGAGATATGGAGATATGGACTGGCCCAGAGCTCTGATTAAACCGCCTCATGTGCTTGCATCAAGTCAGTCTCTCGTGTGTCTTTGGGTGGGTGCTGTCCTGAGACCCAAGTGGGGTCCCCTGTTTGTCACTGGGACCTCAGAGGAAGGGGTGAATGTCGTTTACATCTCTCCCAGGGAAGAAGTTTCAGCAACATTCCATCTCAAAAAAGGTTAAAGTTAGATTGAGAAGCAACTCCCCCCCACACACACCTTAAAATTTCTGTTTCTATTCCTCTTTGAACAGACATAACTGGTATCATGAATTTGGTTTTTGTGATTTTGAGTATCTTGAAGGGCTGGAATATATTTTGTCCATAAGCAAGTATAGGCTCCTTTTTGAAGTGGCATCTTTCCTTTGACACCTTACCTGTTGAGTTCAGTGTTGTTCTGTGAGATTCGTCTTTGTGGGTGCACACAGTTCTGGCTCATTCTTGTTTCCTTTACTAAAGTTTATGGAGAGAAACAAAAATTATGAGTTCTGGTTCAATAAAGGTCACCCCCATTTCATCACATCAGGGCAAGAAATGGAGCTAACTGAGGCTCAGAAGTTCCTCCCATGTCAACCAGTCACCACCGGTTCTGCTCCACTGGCATAACCACAGCCCCAAGCGCTCTCAGCTCAGGTGCAGAGCTGTCTCTGTCTGCTTCTTAGCTGAGAGGCTTGTCCCTTTGTTTCTGGGTAACAGTGAGCTCACTGACTCAGTTTCTTTATTTTTTTCTTTTAAGATTCAACATTTTCCAATAGGTTCTAGAATTTCAGAAAAAATGACAAAGGTCATATACAGGTTTTCCATGCCCCCCCCCAAAGCATGTCCTCTAATTAAAATGCTGTATCTGTATGTTTCATCTGCTACAGTGAACGAGAATGACGTACGATTAGTATATTCATAATTTGCTTCTGCTTTTAAAACCTTTACCAGATATCCATTTCCTATATTCGAGGATCACTCTCTCTCCTGATGGTGCTCTGGGCCCCGCTGTGTGGCAGCTTCTCAGGCATTCTTTATTCCTCTTGCCCTTGAACATCTAGAGAACAGCAATCAGGTGATTTGCAGGCCGTCCACCGGCGAAGCCTGTCTGATGCTCGTCTTAGGATGAGATTGGGGTTATGGGTCGTTGAGAGGAAGGCGGCCGAGGGGACAGGCTATTTTCTTCACATCCTATCAAGCACACACTGTCATGATGATTTATGCGTGTGGGCAATAGCCTTGGTCATCTGTGTGAAGAAGTGCCTGCCAGATCTATCCACTAGAGTTATTCTTTCTCTGTCTCCATGTTGTACACAGTAGGGTGAAGTCTCTGGGTGGATGGAGATGAGGACACTTACAGTGGGGAGAGCAAGCTGTTTTAGTCAGTGTACAGACTTAAATATCAGTCTCATCTCAAGACATCTTCCTCAAAGCATCTCTCCAGGAGCCTCTCTCTCTCTCTCTCTCTCTCTCTCTCTCTCTCTCTCTCTCTCTGTGTGTGTGTGTGTGTGTGGTGTGTGTGTGTGTGTGTGTGTGTGTGTGTGTGTGTGTGCATACGTCTGCTGGCCCATGTGTACACATGTAGAGACCAGAGGTTGATGTTGGATATCTTCCTCTGTCTCTCTTCAGTTTATTTTTTGAGACAGATTCTCTCTCTGAATACAGAGCTTGCAGTTCCTGCTAAACTGGCCAGTGAGCCCCAGGGTCTGCCTGTCTCTACTGCCCAGCTCAGGGTTACAGGCATGTGTCAGCATTCTCAGATTTTTACATACAAGTGGGGGACCTGAACTCGGGTCTTCATGCTTGTTCACAAATGCATTACCTACTAAGCTGTCTCCTCAACCCCAGAATAATGTTTGACCAAATATTTGGGCATTTTGTGTCCCAGGCAACTTGATTAAATTAACCATCATACGTAATGCTAATATGTGATTGGCAGCCATTGTTTTTTTTGTTACACAATGCTTTACCTAATGTTTTTAAAAACAACTTACCATAATTAGCACACGGTATTTATTTTAGGACTGTTGGATTCCATGCACTAATATTTGGTCTCGTATTTTGGCATCTGTTTCAGGAATTGTGTTGTCCTGTGATTTTCCATCTCAGTCTGGTCTCATGAAGTTGGTTGGTATCAGTGTGTGCTAACTCCATAAACTAAGGTGAGGTCCGTTAGGTGCCCTTGGTATTAGATCTCATCATGTTTTAGGATGGACAAACAAGAAACACAGGACGAGAGGTAAGAAAGGGCAATGGTGAGGGTAAACCCAAAACAGTGCACACAGTTATGGTTGTGTTGCAGGAAATTCACTCCTTTGTCTCCTTTGTACAATTAATTTACACTGAGGGAGGGAGGAAGGAAGCTGGAGAAGAATGTCATAGACAAGGAAGCTAGAGAGTTCATGCTTTATCCATCTTCAGCTCTGAGCACAGAGCCATGGTAGGTGACATGTTACACACAAAGAACTGACAAAAAAAAAAAAAAAAAAAAAAAAAAAAAACACGTCTAGTTCAACAGAAACAGGGACGAGGCCGCCAGGACATCAGCTCACTGGGCTCTTTGTCTAACCCAGCAAGGAACTTGGCCCTTGCTAGGCAAACCCAAGGTGTTCTGTAAGGAAAACCCACAGGAACCAAACATGGGGCATAAAGTCAGAAACCAGGGGAAGGCCTTGAAGAATAAACAGTGAGTCTCCAATTCTCAGAGCCCAAGGAAGAAGGAGGAGAGCCAAGGCCCAGAGGAGAGCCAAGGCCCAGAGCAGAGACCAAGGCCCAGAGCAGAGACCAAGGCCCAGAGGAGACCAAGTCTAATGACACACTGTCCTCATGATGGGGAATTGCCCCTGGTGTCTCTCTGGGGAAGAACCCCCAAGTTTCTGTTATCCATCTAGTGCAGGATACGATCCCAGAGGTCAGGCAAAAGCTGTTATACAATGGTGGTCAAGGAAGGACTGCCTGGATGTGAGAGGCAGCTGAAAAGGAGATAAAGGCAAAACTCACCACAGTGAGGCTGAAGCCTACAACCCTAAAACATAATGAGTTCTAATACCAAAGGTGCCTAACGGACCTCACCTTAGTTTATGGAGTTAGCACACACTGATACCAACCAACTTCAAGATGGAAAATCACAGGACAGCACAACTCCTGAAACAGAGCACATATTCTTACCTCTGAGTGACACATGAACAAAGCCAGAAACAGAACTCCAGTCCCACCCCACCCACCCCACCCCACCCCACCCCACCCCACCCCTGCTCAGGGTCTGTGAGTGTCTGGCTGGGTGCTGAGCCTGGGACCCCACGAAGTGTTCCAGGATCCACGTCACTCTGGTCACACTTGCCAAGAGAAATGGAACACATAAGTAACCGTGGGCTTTTTTTGAAGACAATTTCCTTATTCCTTTATTCAACTCTTAGATTCTGTGGCATTTCGTGACTTCCAGAAGAGTGATGTCCAAGGAGACGCGGTCTGACCCGCTGTCACGCCAGCAGATCTTCATCTAGATCCTACCATTCATGCTCATTCTTCCTTCTTACACTTCTGGCGCAAACACACATGCTCCAACTTCCCCAAGTTCAGCTCAAGCCAGCATTCACTGGGGCTCCATTGTGCTCACACATCACTGCCGACTGCAGGCTTGGCTGCTACTGTTCCAAGAAAGAGGGCTCCCCTGGACCACAAAGAGACAACTGATCAGACACTTCAGAACTACCCAGAAAGTTCATGGCAAGGGCCAAGCTCTTCCTTGGAGATGGTGGACCAGAAACAAAATGGGCTGTTCGAATCTGCCCTTTGGAAGCTTCCAGGTAGAGCCTCACAGCCATTCCTGGCTAAAATGGGAAGTGACATCCTGGAATCGACCGCGCAAGCTCATGGGAGGCTGAGAGATCAGCCTGGAGCTCTTGCTCAGTCCTTGTCTAAAGCAGATCCTGGACAGCCTTCAGTAAGGGCTTTAGGAAAGGAAAGGGAAAACCAGTCCTAGGTGCACTGGGAAGAGGAAGGGTAGCCCTGGTGATGGAAACTGCTCAGATGCTCCCAGTAAGGAGTGAGGACTACTCTGTCAGAAAGTCTTTATGGGTCTGAGGAGGGCAGGTTGGTGAGAGAGGACTGGAATCTTAGCCTGTAAGGTGCCCAATCACCCACATGCATTCGACCCAGTATCTTGTGCCTTCCCCACATAGGAAATCAGCAAACCCTGAATTGAACTGAGAAGTCAGCAGTGATTTCTTTATAGAGGAAAAAAATTAAGGAAATGGGTCTATACTCAGATCAGAATATGATAGGAACCAAGAACACAGTTTCAAGATCAAGGTTTTCTTCAAAATCTTTTTATGAATTTTATACTATAGATTTTTGACATTTGCTTTCTCTAAAAACTTCGTCTGAATATATATTTTTTTCTTTCCTGTGAGTCATGCCTACCTCTGCCTCTGCTTTTGTCTTATTCTCTTACTCATTTAGTACCCGTGGGGGACCCAGACAACAATGTGTATCTAGACCTTGGGGCAATGGGACAGCAGAAACTGTGACCATGGCTGCAGACCACGTTGCTTCTAAGGTTCAGAAATCTTCAGTGGGCTGGGGAGATGACTCAGTCGGTGACTGCAGGGCTCAGGACCTTTTTTGGATCTCCAGTTCCCAGGTAAGAAGGTGAATACTGAGGTGGATGCCTGCAGCATCCAACTCTGGGAAGGTGGACCCCGGAGAACAGATGGGGCTTGTTCACTGTCAGTCTAGGTAACTTGGTGAGATCTAGCTTCATCAAGAGACCTTGCTTCAAAAACTAAAGTTAGAAGAAACTAAGAAACTCACCAAATATCTCCCTCTAGCCTCAACACCCACATGTGTGCCCATGCACTTACACACACACACACACACACACACACAGAGCATGCATACATGCTTTCCCTGAGAAGGCCACTTGCACCAGTGTGAAATGCAGGGTGCCCTGTCCTTTCATTTCAAGGACTTCAACAATAAGGCTTCTGTGTTCTCAGGAACTGGAGACAGACCAAAATAATATCAGACATGCAAGGAACTGAGATGCCAATCTCACTCCCTCATCTCCAGACTCCTGGGCCTAGGAAAACACCCGGCATATTGTTACCCTTTCAACCTTAGGTCTACAGTGTTTAAAAGGATTATACCCATGTCTGGGCAAACTGGACCACTTTGAGTTTAAAAAGGAAAATAAAAAGGCAGTGTTGATGTTCAAATGTCAAGCCCTGTGTAAGTAGATTTGGTGTTCTTTCTGACCCAGGAATATTATTCCAAGCTGTAATTAATGTATCCATCTCCCATCAGTCTAGCGTTATTCCTGGACAGAGACAGTGGTGAGGGGGAGAGGCTGAGGGGGTGGGTGAAGTAGTCACTTCTTTTGGAAAAGCTGTCTTAATTGCATGTGCGTTCCATTCATAACATCATGAAGATTGTAGCGATTTGTCAAAGGCAGCCGTGAGCCTAAAGCTGCAACTTCTTTGTGTGGTAGTTCAAGGGTGTTTCAAGTTAGCAAATATGTCCTCGAACCATGACCAGAGCCAGCTAAAAGTTTATTTCAGTGAGCGTCTTGCTGTCTGGCAGCAGGGTAATGTGCATGGCATTTGTTGGTCTTGGTCCACGGTAGAGTCCCGTAGTAGGATCGATGCTAAGGTAACTGGAAAAGACAGCCTTTGCCTGGAGTCGACGATCGCTAGCATGGTGGCCGCGAGCGCTGAGGCTCTGAAAACCTCTGCAGCTAGAAACACCCTTGAACCACCACACAAAGAAGTTGCCGCTTTAGGTTCATGGCTGCCTTTGACAAATCGCTGCAATCTTCATGATGTTATGAATGGAATGCACATGCGATTAAGGTTGAGGTGTTGCATGTGTGGACTGGAGGCAGGAAGACTGAAAACCATAGTATTTTGTTTATGGTCTCCTCCTCCTCCTCTTCTTCTTCTTCCTCCTCCTCCTCTTCTCCTTCCTCCTCCTCTTCCTCCTCTTCCTCCTCTTCCTCCTCTTCTTCTTCCTCTTCCTCCTCCTCCTTTTCATATTTCCAAGAATCTGGGGAAAGTTTGTGACTGTTGCTCTAAAATGGCACACACCCGACCAGCCTGAAAGCGCTGGCAACCCTACCGACGGACAAGCGCAAAGCACTGGGAAGTGAGGTTTCAGGTGTGAGAAAGAAAGAAACAGCTGGGTTGTGCTGCCCTGGTCTTGCAGGCAGCGGGCCCTGGAAGGGACAGACTTGCCACAGAGTAACAAACTCCATACTTGCAGAACCAGGCAGGCCATGACAAGCTAAGCCTGCTGAGGTCCACTGTTGGATGAACATGGGCTGAGGGCGGTCTGTGGTGAGGACCTTGAATTTTGTACAGCGGGGTTCATCTTACCAGACAGAGCCTTTCCAGATTCCTTGAGTTTGAGAACCAAACATCTAGATATTTCCATGTTCAGTTTTTAAAATTAACTGAAAATTAAGTAGACGGACCTAGACCTAGAGGCTCAGAGCTGGCCTGTGACCCCCACTGTGTGGCTGAGGTCTGAACCAGCCCTGGGGTCCATGTGGAGGAGAGTCTTAAGCTTGTGGGTTGGAGAGCTGAAAAGACAAGGCAGAAACCCTGAGGGAGGGTACCCATGGGAAAGGGCAGGCTGGGTAGAGAGTGGGGGCTTCTCTTTTGCTGCCTCAGCAGCTCAGTTGGAGGAAAGTTGTCGGGGGTCAGGGGGCTGCCAGCCCAGAAGGTGGTGGCCAGTTTTCTAATTCGGAGCACTCCCAGGAGGTAGCACTTTGCTGATGGATGCCAGATACTGCTTCTGAGCAGGACTCTCTCCACAGAGGAGCTCTGGGGGTCTAGAAGACAGACCTCCTATATCTTCCTGAATCTCGTCAGGTGAGGGAGTGTAGTCAAGAGAAGGGTTATAGAAGTCACCAGAGAAGATGTGTGGGTCAGGCCGTGGACGTGGGGACGACAATACTCCTGACAGAGATGGTGATGTGGATGGCCCAGAGGCCCTTTTCCATCTTCCAGGGGACTCACATTGGGCCCTGAGTTCCCATCCCCAATCCTGTCTCAGCCTGGTGTGGAAGTACTCGTGTTGTTAGCATGCTACAGCTGTGTTCCGTGATTAGGATAAAGAAAGCTTGGTAGTTTAGAGGTGGTGTTTCTCACAGAAGACCCAGAATTCTCAGGGAAATGACAGTTGCCCCAAGAGGCAATAGGAGCCATGGGATAGAAGGGTCGGGACAATGTTATAACTTTGATCTCTGTGCATGGTCGTGTGTGTGTGTGTGTGTGTGTGTGTGTGTGTGTGTGCATCTGGAGGACAGAGGCTGCTGCCAGTGCTGGTCCCCAGGTGCTGGCAGCATTTTTTGTTACAGTTTCTCGATGACCTAGAACTCATCAACTGAGGTAGGCTGCAGGTCACGGGTATCCTCCTGCCTCTGCCTCCCCAGCCCTAGGATGAGGACTTGGATTCTGGTGGGTGGTCAAACAGAGGTCCCCATGCAAACAAGACAAGCACTTTACCCACTGAACCATCCCTTCAGCCTTATGGGTTGGGCCTTAAATGTCACCTGAAGTTTGATTCTTGGCTTGGTGCTATTGACAGCTAAGATGTTAAAAAAGAAAAGAAAGAAAAGAAAAGGAAAGAAAGAAAAAGAAAAGATGTGGAGCCTTTAAGACATTTGTTGAATGTCTCTGCGAGGGACAGGAACATTCCAGCCCCTTCTCTGCCCGTTTGTTACCTGGCTTTCAGATACTGGTTTTGCTCAGCCATGACACACTCCCCACCACACAGGCTCAAACCACTGGGTGCCAGCCAGTGTAAAGAGAACCTCTTCCCTTGTGAGGTAATTATCTCAGGTTTTTGCTGAGGTAATGCAAAGCTACTTAACCTGGACAACAATGGAGAAGCCAAAGGACAGAGAATGCCCAGCCTGAGGCAGGAAGGACACCAGATGAATGGCAACCACGGGGAATGACCAAGTGCCATATGCATATACTGAAGACTTATCCTGGCTCTCTTAGCATCAGAGAATGAGCAGAGCCAGGAGGAGGCAGACCACTTAGATCTGAGGCATTCCTAAGAGGGGATGATGGGAAGTGGTTGGTTTGTGGATGTCACACTTACTGAAGTAGGGGCTCCAGGAAGATGAAGCTAACCCTACTGAGAGTACAGGGGCCATATCTGTAATGACTTTAGTAAAGGACCAGGAAGAAAGGAGAAGGAGGAAGCTGCTCTGGTACAAGGTCATTTGAAGGGGACAGAGGTCATATCCATTGTATCTAAGAGAAAAAGGGGTACAAATGAAAAGGTGAAGGAAAAAAGAGTTTTGAAAAGACAGGGAAAGGGCTGGAGAAATGGCTCAGAGGTTAAGAGCACTGACTGATCTTCCAGAGGTCCTGAGTTCGATTCCCAGCAACCACTTGGTGGTTCACAACCATCTGTAATGGGATCCGATGCCCTCTTCTGGTGTGTCTGAAGACAGCTACAGTGTACTCATATAAATATAATAAATAAATCTTAAAAAAAAAAAAAAAAGAAAAGAAAAAGAAAAGACAAGGAAGGCCATCCCAGCTCACCAGGGGTAGAGCATACCTCACAGGTCCAGGCTCACCAAGGGTGGAGCACACCTCACGATGACAAATGGGATGGATATCAAGTACAGCCATGTAATAATAAACAACTAATTTTGTGGGGAGCAGAGAGAACCCGGAAGAGAGCTGAGAACACTGCTGTGAGCCACACTACCTTTCTGGAAATGCTCCCACTCACAACGCCCAGGGACAGGAGGGAGGCATTATCCCATGCCCTGATAGAGTGATCCAGGCAGCTGGCCCAGTCTGGATTGTGTGTGGAAGGACCACATGTCAGTGCTTGGTAGGATAAACACAGTGTCTTCATCCATCACCCCTTTCCTCAGCTGCTGGACTCTGGCTTTGGAAAGATGGACAGAAGGACATCACACCCACACAGCACAGCACAGCACAGCACAGCACAGCGGAGAAAGAACGGGGAATTTTTAGGCCAAGTTTATGAACTTTATTTTCTCTGGAGTATGTACGGTTGCTGAAGGTTTAGAGCTGAACCCACAAAGTCCATCTTGGGTGACCCCCTGTGCCCAGTGCTGACCTCAGGCATTTTTCTCCTTGCTTCCCTTTGAAACAATGTCTCCCTCTCTGTAAAATCTAGGCCTGCCTTTTTCAGGTAGCACTATAAGATATGTCGTGTTGAGCCAGGTTGATGCTGCATGACTTAAATCTTGGCACTTCAGAGGGAGACACAGGTGGGTATCTGTGAACTTGAGGCCAGCCTGGTCTACACAGAGTGTTCCAGGACAGTCAGAGTAACACAATGAGACTCTGTCTCAACAAAGGACAAAGGAAACCACATTACAACCAACCCACTTGTAGACATTTTGCTAGTGGCTTCATGGGATATTTCACTGTGAAAGAGCTTTGTATCGTACAGGCCCTAATTTAATTGTTAATTTATTTTATTTTTATTTCTTTTTGGCATTAGGCAACAAGGTTTTAATTATTGTAAATAAAACTGTGAAGAACCTTTATATCTTTAAGACATCTCTAGACTCAGAGCCTGTCTCTGAAATCGATTTCTCAGAATCACATTACACGTCCAACGCTGGTCTAGGGCTCTCCACCCACGCCAGCACAGCTCCCCATCTGCCTTTGTCAACAGGAGTATTGTCCTGGAATGTTGCAGATAGGACTGCCTGCCAGAGGGCCTTCAGTTGCAGCCAGTTGTCCCCAGGGGCACATAGGGGCTGTGGTCCTTAGAAGTGACCAGATAAGGAAGACCACAGGGTGGGGTGGGGATGCAGTGACTCTTGGCTATGTCCTTTAGCTGTAGGTCAGAAGCCTGCCTCTGTATCTCATCTGTTAGCCTGGCCAAGCCCTTTCCCCAGAACTGCCCCTGCTGACTCACACCTGTCAAGCGGGTGGGCAACGCTATGAGACTGACCAGGAAGTCACCTGAGCCACTTTGGAGCTTGCTCCCTGCTGGGAGAGAAAGGCGGTTCATACTTGCCTAAGAACTTGGGAGGTGGCGCCAGGGCTGGAGTCCCTCCAGCAGCTGACTGCCCACAGCAGAGCCCGACTGTTTAGCCACCTCTGCACCGTCCATCCAGTAAGTAGATGCTCAAGATAGCCACGGGGGTCCAGCAGGGTGTTAAGATAAAGGGATCCGGAGAGGTTCTGAGCTATCTCTGAGGTGACTGTGTTTGCAGCGACTTAACAGGGTGTTTGCGGCTGCCCGGGTCTGTTCTCTTTATTCTCCCATAGACTGTCTGCCAGCCTAGCCCACCCACTGGAGAGTCAAAGTGCTTCCTGCCCTTGGGGCTGAGTGCAGCGTGCAGCGTGTAGTGTGCAGCCCGCAGCCTGCAGGGTGCAGGGTTCGGGGTTCAGGGTGGGTTGGGTAGCCTCAGAAACCTGGACTGGCAGATCACAAGCCGTGCCAGCTGGAAGCCCCCGCGGCTCTGTGCAGCTCTGCCTGTCAAAAGCCGTATCTCATGGGTGCCTCTGGGCTTGTCGGTCCTAGACCCCCGGCATAGGCTCCAAGGATCCCGCTGCACACCAGGCTCCCTTGGCTTCTAGACCCAGGTAAGTCAGGGCTCCTGCCTCTGGGACAGGTACCCTGCTAGGACCAGTCTTGGCCTACAGACACACAGCAGGGCCATGGATTTAACTCCGAGCCAGTCCCCTCTCTACCTGTCTTCATGTATAGGAAAGTTATAAGAAAACATTTTGCTTTTATTATTAACTCACTGGCATTCTCGGAGAAAATCTGAAAAATATTTAAAAGCATCAAATGAAAACTAAAACCATCACCCCCAGTCCTCAGCCTTGAAGAGATTTCCCCACCACCAATTCAGTGATACTTGAAGCACACCAGACACAAAGAACCTGATTTTATTTTTATTGTTTAGTTATTTATTTAATTATTTTGATCAGGAAGGTTCTTTGGGTTTTGGGTTTTGTTTTTGTTTTGTTTGTTTGCTTTGTTTTTGTTTTTCGTTTTTTTTTTTTTTTTTTTTTTTTTCCCTGTGGGAAAGGCATGGGACATGGAGAACATGGTTGATATCTGATCATGGTTGCAGTAGTGAAGGAATGGGAAGCTTCTAGAAAAAAGTCAGGTAACAGCTATGGTGTGCTCTTAATCCCTAATTCCTACTGCACTCCACTGAGGTAAAGAGCAATTAGGGTGGGCTCTTTGGGTCATCTGATGCATCCCCTGCCCTGGGATGTCTCTGTGTGGACTGATAGCTCACTTCAGCACAAGAAGTAATGTCCACCCCCACTGAGGAAGACTGTAACCAACTGTAGCTGCTGTTATTATTCCGTCTAACACTGGACATCTAGCAGCTGCCATTTGTGGTCCCTGATGGGGCCTTTGCTTGGTTCACAGGCTCTGCTCCGATTCTTGGATACAATGTGACTTTGACTGAGGCAGAAGCTTCTGCCTTCTGAGTCTGCTTGGTTTTCCCAGCAAATGAGGAAGGCGCCCCAAGTTCCCAAGGAAACAGTCCTGACATCACCCTACAGATCTTGCCTTTGATAGTGGAGTAGGAATCATTTCTAAAAATATAAGCCCTTGAAGGATCTCAGAGATTCACACACGTCACCCGTGTCTCTGGGGGTGGGCGGCTGCCTGTGTGGTCTCTCATTCTGGGAGTGAGATGGAACGCGGAGGCATCCATGCATCCGTGCATTCATGCGTGCACGCCTGCTTCTGGTGATTGCTTACTGCATTTCCACCAGATGCAGACTCTGTTCCAGCTGTTCTGGGCAGAATGAAAAACAGCTTATGCAGAAATCTCACTTAGAAATCTTACCTCTCGGTGGGAAGATGGACATCCGACAGCAGCACAGTAATTAAGAAACCTACCGTACATTCAAACACAACGCAATAGAAAAGGATTGTAGGGTGAGCATGGAGAGTGATGGTGCCAGGCAAAAGTGCATTGCATCAATAATCACTTAAATCTTTTTAGAGATAAGGTAGGGAGCCATATAGGTAAAGAAATTGTATCTTGCAAAAAAATAATAAAAATAAAAAAACTATAAATTTTAACAGGAAAACATACTGCATTGCAAGAGGCTTTCATGTAATAACCTCACAGGCCGCTTCCGAATGCAGTGTACCTTCTCAGTGACTCACTCCCTCATTGCAGTGGTACTGTCTGGACACTCCGAGTTCCATCCCTTTACATAGCAAACCTTTCTCCTACTGCGGAAGGGAGAGACTGGCCCCACAAGGGGCTGACAGGCAGCGTTCTCACAGTTTACCATTCTGTCTAGCCTTTGAAAGGCCTGTGGCATGAGATGTCCTGCACGTGCTCTTGAAGAGAGCAGGGGCAAAGGTCATTGCAGGGTTATTTGATGTTGCGTACAACCTTGTGGTGTGTGCAACATGCAGTCTGGGTAAGGTCACCATCCCAAACCTTTAGAGGGGAAGCCGAGGCTCTCTGATTTTTTTACCTGAGTTTCTGAGTACAGTTCCTGCCTCCTCAACTTAATACTTCATTTGTTCTTTATCCAAAATTCTCACACTCCCCCCCTCCCTGAATCTTCTGAGCATTTCATGTTTGCCTGTCCAGTCCTCAGACCCCAGCCTCCCTGTCCTTCATCTGTGGGAAGGTCTGGGGAAGCCAGGGAAATAGGACCAGACTCAGAGACCGCAGCCCACATGCAGCCAGGAAGCGACAGACAGCAGCCTCCCAGTCTGAGGACAGTGGTTCTGAGTCTCCACACTTAGTCCCTGAGAAGTCCTGTCTGCCTCAGTCCCCAAGGAAGGATGGAAGGCAGTGGTAAGCCAGCTTGCTGCCTGGAGGGCCTGGAGAGGCCTGTTGGCTTCTTTCTCAATAGGAGCATGCAGCATGTATGGACAGGAGCATGCAGAGTGTGGTGGACATGGCGTTGAAATGAAGGCACAGGCAATAGATAGTTGCTTCCAAGATCAACTGGTGTAAATTCTAGGCTCGGCCAAGGTCACGGTCATCCAGATCGGGCCTGTCTAGAATTGCCTTCACACTTATCCTGCTTCTTAAAATACACAAGGCCGAATGCTTCTGTGACTCTGCCCCCGGAGTCTTGCTAAGGAAATGCCTCAGGAACCCTGTCACTAGGAACAAGAATGTACCCCACTCCACTGAGATAAGGCATGACTGGGGAACGCGCCCTGGCTCATCCAAAGCTGAGTGGGGCAGGAAACAGTCCGAAGCTCTGGCCATGACCCTCATCACGCCCGTTTATCTTGGAACTTAAACTGCTAGACAAAGCCTTGCCAGGAGAGCCAGCCATCAAGTCCTCGGAATGTTGCCAGTGTTGGAAAAGCCTCTGTTCTGGAAGCTTCCAGACTGTTATCAGTGCTGATGGGTAACATAGCAAGAGCACATGGGGTGGGGGCAGGAATGCAGAAGGTGCACTGGGGGCCACACGGGCTCCACTGGCAGACATTGGGTTCCACCTACCCAGCCTCCTGAGCCCCATGTCTTAAGTGACTTGCAGCGACCTGGAGCTCTGGGTCTGAGCTTTCAAGGAAAAACCACATGTGCACTATTCTAACTGGGGACAATGCCCCTGCTTCAAACCCAAGCATCATCAGAAACATGTGGAGATCCCAGCCAGTGCCAGTGTGAGAGTGTCCAGTCCAAGCTGAGCGCCAGGCTGGTTCTGTCTGAAGCTGGGCTGTTCTGGTATCAGGACCCAGAGCCATGGCTCTCGGGCAGAGCTGTTTATGGAGGTCTAAGGAAGGGGACAACTTCTAATAGCTTAAGGGAATGTTTAGGGAAGAAGCCAGTCCTTACATGTAAGACCCAAGTGTACCCAAGAAGTGGCTGGTTCCCCAGTTCCTTTGAGTCTAAGGAGTCTGTCTCCTCTGTACAAGGTCCCGGGAACTCCCTTCTCTGTCCTGGGAAAAGGGGAGCCTGTAGATAAAGATTAAATCTCACGAGTTTTGCCAAGAGAGATAACCTTGGGCCACTCATCGTAATACTATGGGGCCCAGTTCTCTGTAAGTTAAAAATGGCTGGATCTCCACACCCACTTGGGTCCAACAGTCTGACACCAGGGCCACTGCACTGTGGGTGCTTTGACATTGTAATGGCAGTGAACTTGGAGAACAGGACACAAGCTCCCTAATGGTGTGCAGATTGGACTGTGTCATTTCTACTGTCACAAGGCCACTGACTAACTCATTCGGAGTCCTCAGTGTACGAACTACACAATGACCTTCAGGCTTTGTTGGGCACAGAGAGCATCAGCAACGGCAAGGCAATGCATAACTATAAAGAACAAGACAGTTTCCATAAACTTGGAGAGTTGTGATTTGAAAGGGAGGTGACCAAGCTGGCTTCTCTAGCCTAGCGTAAAGCTAACCATGATTTAAGGTGCCAGGGTGAGTTAACATGAGCAAGTAAAGATGACACGTTCTGGAGGCGCATGCAAGACCAAGAAAGGTCTGGAAAGCAAAGACAGTGTGAAGATTCGGCCACGATTTACGCCGCCGTGATTTACGTCTTAGACCATTAACTCTGCCAGGTGTTCTGCAGAACAGAACCTCAGTCTGTTTTCTAACTGTCCACTGCTCAGCCCAGATGCCTCCACCCTGACTACAAGATGTGCCAGTTGGGAGTACAGAGGTCTGTTTGGGACAAAAATATCCAGGAGTCTAGCTCATTTGATAGTGTGCTTCATCAGTATGCTCCAGGCCCTGGGTTCAGTCCTCCTGCAGCATACACTAGGCGTGGTGACTAATCTAGAATCCCAGCACTGGGGAGGTGGAGGCAAGACCTTTGGGAATTCAAGGTCACCCTCAATATGTAATAAGCTCAAGACCGGCGTGGACTACAGGAGACACTCTCAAGAGGAAAATTCCTTTTTGGACTGAAGCGGAAAGTCCAAGGCCAGTGGCTCACACCTGGCAGGAGCCTTCTTTCTGTGCCATCCCTTGGTGGAAGGTGGAAGGAGGGGAGGGGTTGACCCGCCCCGAATGCTTTCCAATCACCATTTAAAGGCCCTCAGCACTGTTGCACTGAGAATTCTTTCCAGCACATGCTCTGGGGACACATTTGAAACACAGTGATAAGCTTTTAAAAAGTCCAGTGTCAAGGTAGGGACCCAGAGCGGCATCATTACCATCTCAGGGGTAGGATCCAAGCATCATTATTCTCTGAGCTCCATAGAATTTCTCAAAGCTAGTGGGTCTGGTGCCCAGGGCAGCTCCTGGATGCAGAAGGCATTTGACATGCAAATTCCCAGTTTCCACCTAAGTCTTAGGGGTGCAGAAGCCCCTGAGGTGAAGCAGTACATCAGGTGCTTCTTAGGCAAGCTAAACTATGATCCTAAGAAGGAGAGGGAGGGTGTGTGGGCCCGGGGAGGGGGGAGGGGGGGCTGAAACAGATGTTTAAGTCTGTTTCTTCTGGTCACAGAAATTTCCAACTGGTTTTAAGTAATAGGTCTTTTTAGTAAACCCTCAAGTATAAATTAAATACAGAATTGACTCTGAAATTAGTTTCCTGTGTAGAGTTATTGATTCTAAACCAATTAACATATGTTCCCTCACATAGTCATTGGTCTGTAAGAACTCCCTGACAGTAAATGGCAGCAGGCTTGCCAGCTGGTTATTTCTTGAAATAAAATGATACCGTCAGCTCGGGGCCCACTCTTCTCTGTGGCAGGAGCCTGAGTCTCCCTTAATGGTTCCAGTCACTTTGGGAGAGGTCACTGTGCTCTGAGTTTTTGATGAGTTTTCAGACAACTCCTGACTGATCCCTTGTTAGACAGGCTAGATTTCAACTTTGTTGAGGATCCGGAAGCATGGTGTACCTTCTGCCCTTCTCACCCCTAACAGGCCGCTGCCCATACTCAAAAGGCTAGCAGTCAGAAAGATGAGCTTCACTTCTCACCCACGACAGCTCTCTCCAGAACGTCTGAAGAGAGCCACAGTGTCGACCATGGTGAGATGAGACCTGAACCTAAAGACCCAGATTCTTGGAGACAACGTGGGATGAAAGACCCAGTGGCCTCAGAAGACCCAGCGATCTCCTGGTGTCAGCCATTTTCTATTGTGAGACAAACGCCTAAGATGACAATTCTGGAAGGATTTATTTTGGCTCACACTTGCAGAGGTTTTGATCTACTGTGACTTGGCACCGTTGCTTGGGCTACAGTGAGGCACAAGGCAGAGCAGCACACAGTTAAAACAGACCTGCTCACCTCAGCCTGCAGCCAGGAAGCAGCAAAGAGTACTCAGAAAGACCCTTCCACGGCAACAGCAACCCACGCTCTTCAACACAGCTTCACCCTCTACAGTTCCAAGGCCTCCTGTAAGTCTGTTCAAACTGTGAGTCCACTGTGGACTGAACCATTGATTACGTTGAGGCATTCAATGATCTAGTCACCTCTAGACAGATCCCCACAGACATAACCAGAGGAGTGCCTTGCCAGTATTCTAGGTATCTCTCGGCCCTGTCAAGACCAACCAGCCGTATCCATACTCAGGACCGCTAAATGTCAACCAGCACTGGCCATGCTCCACGCCTGATCAGTGATCAAACAGCTTGGAAATGTTGAGTTTTCCTGTTTTACAGAGAGGAAAGGATGCAGAAAAGAGAGGCTGGGGGTCATTTCTAGGATCCTGTGCCCATGAAGTCAGAGCCGGAATCCAAAGTGAGAGGTGAGGAGGCCAAAGTCTGAGCACTGTCAGCTCCTTTAAGAGTGGGTTTGCGTGGGAGTTAACTGAAGCTCTAAAGCCAGCTCAACGGCCTCCTCTAATTAAAGTAAGCAGGGTTTAGAGAGCCAGGCCCCGTTTGTGGGACAATATTAAGTTTGATGATATCATCTCAGTAAATGTTCCCGGGTAGCTCCTGTGCTGCTGTGGGCCAGGCACCAGCTCGGTTGAGTAGAAATGGAGTCTAAATATCTTGACCAGGATGAAGCTGGCAGCATCGAGTTCAGAATGATGCTAACCCAGCCCTATATACCAAAGAAGGTCTCAGAAACAAAAGTGTGAGCTGCCCCACTAAGGGGGTCTCATTGGCCGAGTATGAATAACACCATTGTGGAGCCGGTCTGAACCAGAAATGTATGAAGACGTAAGGATAAGTGGAAAGTTAGTGAAGGGCCAGAAAGACTGGCGGCATGGTGCCTGGGGACACTGACAGCAATGGAGGAGTGGAGCTGCGACCCTCAAATCCAGAGCCCAACCGTAGCTGTGCTCTGGACAGGCCAGGTCCTTCTGAAGGTAACTAGGGACAAATGAAGGCCCTCACTTGGGACTGCTGAGGTAGGATTTGCTCCAGTATTGATGTGGATGGAGGCCATGGCTGTTGAGCTCAGGCAGGGTGCTGACAGGGTGCTGACAGGGTGCTGACAGGGTGCTGACAGGGTGCAGCTGGGGTTCTGAGTGGGAGCGGCCTGGGAATGGCCAAAGGGTAAACTTGATGAGCAGTGCCCCACAGCTCTAGTGCTGAGACAGGAGAGCTGGGGTCAAGGCCATGTGTATGATTCTAAAGGAACAGGTGTGATCACCAGGGCGAGGTTGGCATGAGGAGAGGGAAAGTAGAGGCCACTAACATGTCAACTGTGTGCAGAGCAAGAAGGCTTCAGAAAGCGCCAAACAGCTTCGCCTGGGGCTGGGTTCGGGTTCATCTTTAACAATGATTTATTCATTCTTATTTTACGTGCATTGGTGTTTTGCCTGCAGTGTGAAGGTGTCAACTCACTTGAAGATGGATTACAGGCAGTGTAAGCTGCCACGTGGCTGCTGGGAATTGAACTCGGGGCCTCTGGAGAAGCATCCAATGCTCCTAACCATTGAGCTATCTCTCCAGCCCCTCAGGTTCACTTTTAAATTAATCCAGGTCTACAAACAAGTAGCTATAGGTCTAACCCAGAGTGGGCTGGGAGTTCTGGGGTTGATGGTTGCCCCAGGGTTGATGCTGGTCAATGTCGCAGTCCCCATGCTAGCTGGAGAAGGCTGAGCTGCCCTGGTGTATGTTAGACTTTCTTTCCATGGTGACTCTGGCCAGGAACTGTGTCCCAAACATAACCTTTGCTTCTAGCTACAAAAGTCACTAAAGGTAGCTCATGGCATATTCTACTTAGCTGCCAGAAGATTCCTAGGAGATGAGGTTAGACCACCTCAAGCCTGCCAAACTCCTAGTGGTCATTTTTGCATTGAACTACACATCTCCAGGCTTCTGCTTCTAAAAAAGAGAGAGGGGTAGAAGGTGGTATTTACCCAACACCCACCCCAAAGGATTAGAAATTTTCACTCATCAGTGATCTGGTGGTCACCTAGGTAGGGTTCTTGGAACACACAAAATATCTGACAGAATCCTACAGTTACTCGGAGACACTTCTCACAGTGACCAAGCCTGGGCTTTCAGATGAGGCCATGATGTCAGGAGTGGTGTGTTCTTTAGGGGCCCACCAGTCATTCACTGGAGGAGGTAATCAGAGAAGGAAGGTTAGCACACTGAACACCTACCAGGTCCTCAGACTGGAGTGTTGGAAACTCAGTGCACCTTCTTCTGGGTGCTACCTTATAGCATATGGCTTCCATTCAGGGAACCCAGCCCCCCACCCCCACCCCGCCGAGAGACGTCGTCCATGGAGAAACAGCCCCCCAAACCCAGCCTGTTCTCTCACAAATCCAAGTACCATGCCTGCATAGTTTATGGGGAACAAAGCTTTGTGTGTGTCACGGTTCTGAAGACGTCCAACACTGTGGTGTGGTCATGTATTCTGTATCTGGTAAAGCATCTCGGACTACGCCACGATGTGGCAAGACAGAGCAAGTTAGCTAAGGATAACCCATTAAATCTATGAATGAGTGACTGGACAATAAAGGCCCTCTGTCAATAACACAGTCATCTATAAATGGATCCGTCCATTCACAAGGGACAGCATCCTTGTGACACAGTCACCTTCCAGTAGTCTTCTTGCCCAACTCTGTTACATTGAGAACCAGCTTCCCAACATGTGGACTTTGGGGACACATTCCCATTATAGCAATCACCCATTGCACATTCCATCCAAAGATGCCCTGACAGCACCTCCGGCTGAGTGGTTATGGAACCTCTGTAGTTCCTTGTCTGTCGTTGTGATAAATGCAGCGAGCACATATGGCCTATGGAAGAAAGAGCTTCTCTTGACTTACAGTTCCAGAGTGAGAGTCCATAATATCGGGGGAGGCATGGCACAGGCATCCAGAACAGGAAGCTGAGAGACCACATCTTCATCTGCATACGGGAAACAGAGAGTGAACCGGAAGTGGTCAAGTCTGTATGTCCTCAAACCCCTCCCCAAGTGCTGTGGTTCTTCCACCAAGCCGTTACTTTTTAAAAGTTCTACAACTTCCTGCAACAGTGCTACAGACCCAGGACCAAAGGCTCAGTTACGTGAACCTATAGGGGGAGATTCCCACTTAAATCACTGCAGCCACCCAAAAGTGCTGTATGAATATATAAGTCATTTTCAGATGCATAGAACCAGAATGAGGCTGTTTGCCTCTCTTTTGCTTATAATATATATATATATGTATTTTTTTTTGAGACAGGACTTTACTATGTAGCCCTGTAGCCCTGGCTGGCCTGGAACTGATTCTATAGACTCAAAACTCACAGGGATCCTCCTGCCTCTGTTTTTCTGGTACTACTTTTATCCTTTAAAGGTTTTCAAATTACATTAATTTATTTTGTGTTTGTGCATATGTATGTGTATGTTGGGGAAGCGGGCACACATGTGGAGGCCAGAGGACAGTTTGCACGAGACAGTTCTCTCCCGACACCATGTGGGTGAGAGGGATGGAACTCAGATGGTCAGGCCCAGGTTTATCCAGCACTTTCACACACTGAGCTATTTGCTGGCCCATCTGCTCTGTTTCTGGAGTGAGTGGCCACCGCAGTTTTCTTCAGTAGGGGGAGTGGGCAGAGAGAGAAGTGACGGTGCTTGAGTGTAAGGAAATGCACAGGCAAGCAGCAACATTAATGGGCCGTAAAGTCCGTGATAACGGGAAGAGGTGAGAGCAGTGTGAGGTAAGAAGTGTCACTGAGACTCATCGCAATGGCTGCCTGCCAGAGAGCGGGAGGACTGCTGAGCAGAAACAAAGGCGGTCCGGTCGGTCACCAACTGATTGAGTCAGTGAGACTCCTGACAGTACATGCCATGGAAGGATGTCTGCTCGTCCCTGTCACCCGAGGGGTGGGGGTGGAGTAGCCAATCATGCTTTTTGATTCCAAGTTGCATTTTTTTCTTTTCAGGAGTTTCGTTCTGCATCAGGAAAACCTTGACGCCCAGGATGACCCTGTCCAATTCCACGACTGTTCTGCCCTTTCTGGCCTCGCTGTGGCAGGAGACAGCTGAACAGGACGGCAACGTGTCGGGCCTGGCTCGTAGGTCTCAGCTCCGAGATGACAGCAAGCTGGAGGCTCTCTATATTCTCATGGTGCTGGGCTTCTTCGGCTTCTTCACCCTGGGCATCATGCTAAGTTACATCCGATCCAAGAAGCTGGAGCACTCCCACGACCCTTTCAATGTGTACATCGAGTCAGATGCCTGGCAGGAGAAAGGCAAGGCCTTCTTCCAGGCCCGAGTCCTGGAGAGCTTCAGAGCTTGCTATGTCATTGAAAACCAGGTGGCTGTTGAGCAGCCTGCCACACACCTGCCTGAGCTGAAGCCATTGTCATGAACTCGGTAGCTGGTTAAGAATAGACAAGCCCTACAGGTGGCAAGCTGGTCTTTCTAGTCACATGCCTGCCGTGGTCTTTATTGTAGGGGTACCATTGAGTTTTTGTGAAAGATTGTGAGGGGTGAATTAATGACACCAGCTTTCTGAAATCGCATTCTTTCTATAGTAGACAGTCGACTTATCCTGCAGCGCCTGCCCTTGTCTCTGTAAATCTAGCACGGTCCCAGACGTCGTGGCTTCTGAGAATACAAGCTGAGTTTCCTCAAATCTCATTTAGCCGTGTCATGTGATTACGTTCTGATGGGAGACGTGGACATGATGAGTCCAGTTTGTAAGCAGGTTTTGAAATGGGAAGGGTATGCTGTCTGTCCTCCATGTACTGGGAAGGTTGTGCTCTCTGTCCTCCCTATCCTGGGAAGGTTGTGCTTTCTCTCGGTCCTCCCTGTCCCACTTAAGGACACTGACAGATTTGAGGCAGCTTTGATGGAGGCGGTGACACACCCTCAGGTGTACAGAGGAGGCAGGGCCTTCCTGTGCTGCCCACCTGTCCGGTTCATCAGAAAGCTGTTCACCCACAGTCCCTGAGGCTACTGCTTATTTTGGTCTCTGCTAAAGCTACGGAATCAATATCTAAACAGCGCCAGCTCTGTCCTTGTCATGTTCACAGCCGTGATTCTGCCCTCTGTCCTCCTGTCTCCCACTCCTCCCTTATTATACACCTTTCCTGCATTCCTTTTCTAACACCCCCACCCCCACTCCCCCACCCCAACACTCTCCCACCCCCCCACACTCACCCCAAATTCCCCCCACCCCCAAAACATCCCCCACCCCCACACACACTCCCCACACCCCACACACTCCCCCACCCCATACACACTCCCCCACCCACACTCACACTCACCCCAAATTCCTCCCACCCCCACACACTCCCCCCACCCTCACAACACCCCCCACACTCCCCCTACCCCCATACACACTCCCCTACCCCCATACACACTCCCCCACCCACACACACACTCCCCTCACACCCACTCACACTCACCTCAAATTCCCCCCACCCCCACACACTCCCTCCACCCACACACACACTCCTCACCCCACACACACTTACCCACCCCTCACACTACTCCCACCCTCACACACTCCCCCCACTCCCAAACACACTCACCCCAAATTCCCCCCCCCCCCCACACCCCCCCCACTCCCGAACACACTCCCCCACCCCCATACACTACTCCTACCGCCATGTACACACCCTCCCGATACCCCTTACAATTCAATCTGGACAGAAATTGCTTCTTGTAGGGCTGAGACAGAGGAGGAAATAAAAAATGACTCCTCCAGAATGGAGACCATGAACAAGGTGTGCACTTACCATCAAGGGAAAGTGGCCACCTGCCCACCCCAAAGGGCCCAGGGGAAGGTATGGGTGTGGGCACTGGGAACATGTGGGGCAGGCGTAGCACTGTCCTCGAGGTGTCAGGTTTGACTTGTCAGATGAATTATGTCCCTAAAAAACACATTGAGGCTCCAACCCCCCAGTCCTAGTGAGTGTTGCCTTGTTTGGAAACCAGGTTTCGGTGAACAGCTGAAGTGGGTCCTACTCTGTGTAGTAGGACTCATGACTTTCTAAGAGGGACACATGGAGAACACAGACAGACTGGAGTGACAAGGACAAAACCCAAGGAGAGCGGAGGACAGATGGCCACTGGAGTCAAAAAAGGAACAATTGTTTCTGTGACCATTCAAGGACATGAGGCCCTCCCAAGCCCTCGTTTTAAACTCCAGCTTTGAGAAGGTGGGACAATGCCTGCCTGTTGCTTGGGAGACTTTGATAAAGCAGTCTAGCCAGCTGATGCAGTATCTGCTGCCCCTCCTCCTCCCCCCAACCAGCGGGGACTGTGGGAGTGGAGCATCAGAGCCACACTCTGCAGCAGACAAAGGCTCCTCAGGACACTGGCCGCATAGCATGGGGAGTTACTGTTCTGTGTACCAGCCTTCTCCTTCCCAGGGGCACCTCCTGAAGACACTAGGATCCTTCAAATCCTGATACCTCGAAAGCTCACCTGCCGGGCACTCCTGGAGGGTGTGGAACACTCACTGAGACACAGTTTTGGAAAGCTAAACACAGGGCTGGCACATAGAGGTGACCAGAGTTAGATCCCTAGAACCCATCTGGGAGGAAAAGACAGATTACAGAGAATTGTCCTCTGTCATCCACTTGATACACAGTATGTCCATACAGACACACACACACACACACACACACACACACACACACATCATACACATATAAAACAATAATAAAGAAGATTTAAAGACAACACAATCTAATGAAAAGCAGTCCCCACAACACTGACTGTTCTCAGTAGACACGTTTGACGCCGTCTGATTCAAGTGCTCATCTCCTGAAAGGCAGGGATTCCTGTGGTGTGTGTGTGTGTGTGTGTGATCTCTGCATCAGAACCCTGTCATGGATCACCCTCTGAATTGCTACTGTCCTTGAGTTATTTAGGTCCCAGAATCCTTTGAACTCCCATGAGTGCCCGACTCCTCCACACCCCGAGGTGCTCAAGGACACTTCTCTGGCAGTTTTGAGAGGTATGAGCCCCAGGAATGGAGCTGTGGCTGCTACATCTGTGACCCCTGTGTGAGCCAAGCTCTGCTCCAGACAGATGCCTGTTGCCCAGACTGGAGGGAAGTTTTGGAGAGAGTGCTCATGACTAGCTTGTGACATAGTGACCTTGATATTCCTGGCATACAGACCTCCTATCGCCAGCTGGCTTTCTCCTCAGGAATTCCTGTGCCTTTTAAGGCAGGGAGACCCCCAGGTCTTGGAGCTCTCTGTCCTTGGAAACTGGGGCCTCCCTCTCTGGCCACTGCAGGCAGACTCCTTATCTTTTCCTCTTGTCTCGGCCTCTCGATTCAGAGGGCACAGGGGAAGATGCAAGTAAGAAATGAACTGAGCCAGAAAAATGTCATCTGCCTGTTACACTGTCACATCTGCTCTCTCACACGTGGAGGGGTAGGGCCAAGCCAGAGTCCGTTCTCAGCTGTTCATAGATTCCGCCCATATTTTTTTTTCTACAGTATTTTTGTTAGGACTGTGTTTTTGCTGTATTTTTTTTTTGTTAAAGCTTTTTTTTTTTTTTTTTTTTTGAAACACGATTTTGTGTTCTCTGTTTTTTAAAAAACAATATTCAATATTCATTTCTTGCTGTTTTATGGATATGACTGTTTGTCTGCATGTGTTTAAGTATTCTTCATATGAGCCTGGTATCTGTGGAGGCCAGGAGTGGGTGTCAGATCGTCTGGAGTTATGAATGGCTCTGAGCTACTATGTGGGTGCTGGGAACTGAACCCAGGTCCCCTGTTGAGAAGTCCATAATCTTAAGAGTTAAGTCAGTTGTTCTCAGCCTGTGGGTTATGAACGACCCTTTCATAGGGGTTTCTTAAGACCATTGGCAACAGAGATATTTATATTATGATTCATAACAATAGCAAAAGTACAGTTTCGGGGTAGCAATGGGGATAATTTTATAATGGTTGGGGTGGGGTGTCACCCCAACATGAGGAACCGTATTACAGGGGCACAGCATTAGGAGGGCTGAGAGCTGCTGTGTTAAGCCACCTCTCCACGCCCCAGGGGTGCAGTATTCACACCACTGTGACACTTCTGAGGGGCCTGAAGGCAGCCCCAGCATCTGTGGAATAAGGATCATGGGACAGTTAAGTCCGTGTGTTAGCACACTGTGTCAGGAGGGAGAATCATGGCTCCTCTGACCAAAAGTGAGGAAACCAAGCATCAGAAGGGGACAGTGCTTACCCACGGAGCCCTTTTTCCCTGTGTGCTGGTTTGTCTTTTTAATCAACTTGACAGAACCAAGGGAAGAGGAGCCTCGGGTGAGAAAACTGCCCCCACTAGAGTGAACTTCAGACAAGTCT
Organism: Arvicanthis niloticus; assembly: GCF_011762505.2. Taxonomy (NCBI): domain Eukaryota; kingdom Metazoa; phylum Chordata; class Mammalia; order Rodentia; family Muridae; genus Arvicanthis; species Arvicanthis niloticus. Next base: position 73,721,707 of record NC_047669.1, on the reverse strand, counting down.
GCAGGGTGTTTTCTTGATTAACAGTAACGTAGGAGGTGCAGCCCTCCGTGGGCAGTGCCACCAAGAGACAGGTGGTCCTATGCTGTAGCCTGATACAGGCTGAGGAACCCGGGGGAGCAGGCCAGGAAGCAGTGTTCCTGGATGGCTTCTGTTTCAGTCCCGGCCTCCAGGTCCCTACCCTGCTTGAGTTCCTGCCTTGGCTTCCGTGGTGATGAACTATGTAAGTGGGATGTGTACGATAAATAAACTCCTTCCTCCCCACATTGCTTTTGGTTATGGTCTTTATCACAGCAACGGAAATCAAACCAAGACACTTTCTTAAAGGGGCAGGGTGCTTAATGCCTAGCATCTGCTGCCAGCGGGGACACAGGCAAGGCAGTGGCGCGATTCTGGCCTTTGTGAGAGAAGCTGTGAGGTCTTCATGTGCCGGCACTGACTTAGCAGTTACTCATCACTACTGCTACCACGGTTCTGGTGTTACTGGTGTGTGTGTGAGTGTGTGTGGTGTGTGTGTGTGGTGTGTGTGTGGTGTGCGTGTGGTGTGTGTGTGAGTGTGTGTGGTGTGTGTGTGGTGTGTGTGGTGTGTGTGGTGTGTGTGTGAGTGTGTGTGGTGTGTGTGTGGTGTGTGTGGTGTGTGTGTGAGTGTGTGTGGTGTGTGTGTGGTGTGTGTGGTATGTGTGTGAGTGTGTGTGGTGTGTGTGTGGTATGTGTGTGAGTGTGTGTGTATGTGTGTGTGGTGTGTGTGTGAGTGTGTGTGTATGTGTGTGTGGTGTGTGTGTGATATGGGTGTGTGTGTGAATGTGTGTGTGGTGTGTGTGTGAGTGTGTGTGTGATATGGGTGTGTATGTGAATGTGTGTGTGGTGTGTGTGTGAGTGTGTGTGTGATATGGGTGTGTGTGTGAATGTGTGTGTGGTGTGTGTGTGATATGGGTGTGTGTGAATGTGTGTGTGGTGTGTGTGATATGGGTGTGTGTGTGAATGTGTGTGTGATATGGGTGTGTGAGTGTATGTGTGGTGTGTGGGTGGGTGTGGGAGTATGTATATGCTGTATGGTGTGTGTATGGTGTAGTGTGTGTATGTGTGTGTGTTTGTGTGTGTGATATGGGTGTGTGTGTGAATGTGTGTATGGTGTGTGTGTGATATGGGTGTGTGTGTGAATGTGTGTGTGGTGTGTGTGTGAGTGTGTGTGGTGTGTGTGTGGTGTGTGTGTGATATGGGTGTGTGTGTGAATGTGTGTGTGGTGTGTGTGTGAGTGTGTGGTGTGTGTGTGGTGTGTGTGTGATATGAGTGTGTGAGTGTATGTGTGGTGTGTGGGTGGGTGTGGGAGTATGTATATGCTGTATGGTGTGTGTATGGTGTAGTGTGTGTATTTGTGTGTGTGATATGGGTGTGTGTGTGAATGTGTGTGTGGTGTGTGTGTGATATGGGTGTGTGTGTGAATGTGTGTGTGGTGTGTGTGTGATATGGGTGTGTGAGTGTATGTGTGGTGTGTGGGTGGGTGTGGGAGTATGTATATGCTGTATGGTGTGTGTATGGTGTAGTGTGTGTATTTGTGTGTGTGATATGGGTGTGTGTGTGAATGTGTGTGTGGTGTGTGTGTGATATGGGTGTGTGTGTGAATGTGTGTGTGGTGTGTGTGTGATATGGGTGTGTGAGTGTATGTGTGGTGTGTGGGTGGGTGTGGGAGTATGTATATGCTGTATGGTGTGTGTATGGTGTAGTGTGTGTGTTTGTGTGTGTGCTTGCACTTTTTGATTTGTTTGTTGCCTTGTCTGATTGGAATTTGGGGATTTTTTTTCTTTTCTCTCTTTTTTTTTGAGAGAGGGAAGCATAAAGTTAGTTGGGTAGGGAGGTGGAGTGAATCTAGGAGGGATTGAGGGATGGAAAAGAATATGATAAAATTAAATAATTTATTATAAAAATAATAAAATAAAAATTAGAGAAAAAAGTAGATTAAGTCACAAAGAGGTAGGTTGCAAATGTCAAGAATGATCTCGTCACTTTGCCCCTTTGAATAATATTTTGGGTGGCGGATGGTCACCATACACAGTACTGACTCCCAAGGACTTGTTCCCAAGGCTCTATCATGTACTTTGTGTGCACCCTGCCCCATGGCCTGTTTGTTCCTCCCTTCGGGTCCCCAGACAGCTTTGCAGTTTGCTTCAAGTACACACCCATGTCTCTATAGCTAGGAACTGAAAAGGAGAGAAGACTACAGTCTTTGTGTTTCTGAGGCCGATTTGATTCACTGAATACAACTACTTCCAGCTGCATCCATTGTCCTGGAATCTCCTTAACTTTTCCCTTGAACCTGGATGTGGGTCCCCTCAGGACACCTTTGTGATTCAACAGTCTGAATAAGTGTTAGCATGCAGCTGACAGGCTGAAAAAATGGCCAGATTCCCGTCATCTGAAACTATAGGCCAGGCGACCTATCTTGAGTCCTCATCAGTAGGTGACTCTGTGCGACATAAATACTAAGTCAGGCTAAAGGAGATAAGCAAAAGCCCAGTGGGCATGACGACCCAGGGAATGTGCACACGCTCTGTGTGGAGGGGCAGGGTTGGTTCCTTCTTGTGTGTGCAGCCACTGGATTCATAAAATGGCTCTAAATGTGGAAGGGACACAGACAGAGTAAGAGCAGTGGTCCCCATGTCTACTAGAGGCCAGGTACCTAGTGGCCTCGAATCACACAAATTTCCAAAAATACTGGATTTCTACAGGTACATTGGACTTCTGGATGTGGCTGCCCCCTGGTGGCAACTTTGAGGATCTCTCTCTCTCTCTCTCTCTCTCTCTCTCTCTCTCTCTCTCTCTCAAGATTTATTTAATGTAATCACCATTGCTCTCTTCAGACACACCAGAAGAGGGCATCAGACCCCATTACAGATGGTTGTGAGCCACCATGTGGTTGTTGGGAATTGAACTCAGGACCTCTGGAAGAGCAGTCAGTGCTCTTAACCACTGACCCACCTCTCCAGCCTCTAAGGAATTTCTATAAGCACAGAGCCCTGAGCTGTTGCCAAGGGTTGAGATGATTCTTCTGAGAGTCTGTTGTGGGGCTGACATTCTGATGAACCCACAGTATTTGGGAGATGGTACCTACTGTCCAGAAAGAGAGATACCTTCTCCAGGTGTGATTTGAGACAATTCCTCCACACAGGGACCTTGGTATCATAACTCAGTTTTCCGGGAAAGCTACGGAGTTCCTTCGTGCTGGAACCCCAGCCCTTTTCCATTGCAGGGATGATGCCATTGTTTTCCCAAGTCCTAGGAAGATAACCTCCTGCCCAGGCCCAAGGCCCTCACAGCTCCACAAGTGCTCTGCCCAGAGAAAGGGCTCCATAGAGGCCTGGCTCTGGATGACCTGAGCTTTCCTTTCAGCCACTCAAGTCTCACCAGTGCTGAAATTTTAAGTGCATGCCACTATTTTTACATGTCCTCGGGATTGGAATTATGTCGTCACACTTGTAAGGCAGACACTCTGCTGACTAAGCTGTCTCCCCAGGTCCTCCCTAAACTCACACTTTCC